>NW_026992551.1:0-54487 GCF_028769735.1 Zonotrichia leucophrys gambelii
AGCCCGGGCCCATTCCCTGACTGCGGCATTGCCGGGGTAGAAAGTGCAGCTGGAAGGAGGGAGGCATGGGGGAAAGCTGGATTTAAGGATCTTCTCTTACTTCCTATTATCCTGCTCTGAGTATTGGGAGTTTTAGCCAGAAATCTCTCCCCTCCCCCACTCATCCACAGCGCTTTGGGGCAGTTTTCTCTTTTTGTGGGAAATCAAAGCGATGCACTGATGCTCTTAATTAGGGGTAGGAGAAGTGAGGCTCCAGGGCTTCCCGCTGAGCCGGAGCCACCGGAGCCGCAGTGCCGGGAAAGCCGTGGCAGGAGCTGCGGAGAAGTTTGTGTTTTCAGCTCAATCCCACTCGGGCCCAGGCCCGTTCCAGGGCTGCTCCTCAGCTCCGGCTCTGCCCTCACGCAGCCCGCGGGGCCCAGAGAGCGCGGGGCGGGGCTGTGCCGTGTGCAGAGCCCGCCCCTGGCTGGGATTGGGCGATGGTGCCGTCAGTCGTGGTTGTGGCGCGCTGATTGGTGGGAGCGGGGCGAATCAGGGTCCCGGTGGCGGGCTGAGGGCGGCCGTGGCTGGGTAGCGGCGCCATTGTCTGAACCTGTGTGCGTGCCGTGGAGTGCCGGCGGCGGAGCTCGGAGGCGGCCGCAGCGCAGGTGGGAGCCGCGCTGGGTTGTGCGGGGGCTCGGGGCTGGCTGCGGGCCTCGGGGGCGGCAGGGGGCTCGGGCGGGTTCGTTGTGCCGTGTCCGGCCCGTGTTGCCGCTGGCGTGAGGGCGCTGCGGGAGCGGCTGCCCGCGGTCTCCTTGCGGCCGCTGCCTCGGCAGGAGCCGCTGCCGGAGCAGCGCTGGCTCGGCCCGGTTGCTGTGGCTGGGACAGAGGGGGCTGCCCCGTGCCCGGGGCTGTGCGGGGAAATTCCCGTGGCCGGAGGTTTCTGTGCCCAGAGGAGTCCTGTAAAAGTGACTTTATTGCTGGGCAGAGGGAGAGGCCGTGGGGCATTTGCCGTGCGCTCTCTGCCATTGTTGTAGTTCGCAGCCTCCTTTTTATCCTCATTTTCCCGGCCTCATCTCCCTCTCCCTTTGCCCACTGGCTGAGGTGCTTGGAAGGTTCAGACCTCCCGATCCGCCAACTGCATGTCCTCGTTAATGTGCACCCCCACTTTTGTAAAACAGCCGATATTCACGGCTCTGGTCTTCTGGAAGTTCAGGAATTTAGCGGGACTTTCTGTGAGCAGCAATCCATGTTAATTAGTAACATTTATTGAAGCTGGAGGTTTCGCCCGTTACTTCCTTATCTACGAGTCCCTGGCCCCTCGCTCAGCTGCTGAATGAGCTGCACTCTCAAGGTGTGGAGCATGGTAACTAGATGAGAGTTGCTGCAGCACATCAGAGGAGAAACAGCATTCGTTTAACCCATGGTCTGCCAGGGAGCCACAAAACCGTGTCCCATTCCCATTCTTTCCGCATTTGAATCCGTACATGAGCTGCTTTCTTATTTCCTTTGTTATCTGTTTCACCACTTTTCCTTTGTCATCTATTTGCCAACAGCAGTTTGTGTCATTTAATTTTCCACAAACTCCTCCTTTTTCTGCTAACAGATGATCTGATCCCATCCCATGGTGAAGTGTTGTGTTCCTCATTTCAGTGGATTGGTCAGCAGGAAGGTCAGGAGCTGGAGCTGTCTGGTTGGTTATTATTTCGAGGACAGCTTGTAATCTAATGATGCCATTGAAATGAGAAATGGGTTCTGTGGCTCCTGATATGAATTGGTTTGGGTTCCCAGGGCCTGGTCCATGGTGTTGTAGGATTTGTTCTGGTAGCCTTTCAGGTTTTCCCCATTTTTGGCCGCTCTCTCCAGCCAGGGCTGCATCAATTGACTGCTTTTGTGTAACTAAATCATCAAATCCTTGGATTCCCAACTGATTTCCTTGAATTTTTGGTAGCAAAAAATCCCCAGTGCTCTAATATACCCTATATAACACAGACAGTGACAGCACATGTTGGAGTGGGCAGAGGGATGATTCCCCCCCCATTTATTTATAGTGAAGTTTTCCCAACATTCTCCATGTGCTGTTTCCCTTTGCAGCTTCACCCGTTTGTGTTGCAGGGTCAGATATCCTCCCCCTGGGCTCTGCCTTGAGCTGTGCAAATTCCATCAGTGCCAGCAGGCAGAGCTTGGGGTGAGGGGCAGAGGGAATCAGCCCAATTCCTGCCCCAGGCAAGAGACCCAGGTGCATTGTCCACACTTTGCCCAGCAGTGTTCATTTGCATTTCTAAAGCTCCTCTGCAGGCTGCCTGGAATGGAGCTTCTCTTCCTGCTGCTGGGCAATGTTGATGTTTTGTTGCTGGTCGTTATCTCTGTGGGTATCTTTTGTGCTGTTCCCAGTCTGTTCAGGTGTTAAACTCATCTCCATTGAGCAGTGTAACACCCCTTAAAAAAACCTTTAAAATTCATTTCCCCAAGGCAAAGAAAACCAAGCCTGAGTAGAGAAATAAGGTTTAAAAGAACCGAAATCGGTACATTTTGCAGCAGTGCAATGGCAGGCAGCCCAGAATGTGGGTGTCAGTGAGCCCCAGAGTGGAATTGTGCCCTGGTGTTCCCCAGCAGCTGTGGCAGTGCAGGCCCAGGCAGCGCTGAAGCTGCAGCAGTGGCAGCAAGGCTTGGCCCCAGTGGCTGGAGATGGCAGAGGAGGGTGGCCAGGATTGCAGAGGATTCCAGCCGAGGATCTGTGGGCAGGCGCAGGGGCTTGGCCCGCTGTGGAGCCCTGGCTGCTGCTGCGTTGCCTTCAGGGCAGGCTCAGGGGCGGCCTCCCATCCTCCTGCTGCGGGCGGGAAGTGCAAATCTCCGGGGCTTCAGAGCCCTCGAGGCCAGGCTGAGGGGTCCCCCCCGTGTTGAGCTGTGCTGGCGGCTGTTTCTGGCCTCAGGGACACTTGGCATGGGCCCCTTGGCCACCAGTGGTGCTGCTTTGCACTCCTTGGGCGGGAGCCGATGTCCTGGCTGGGTGTTGGCAGCAGCAAAGTGCCAGGGCAGGCTGTGTGCCAGCCCAGCTTGCTGTGGGAGAATATGCCTTGATATCTGCTCCAGTGGTTGCTGAAGCAGTGAGAATTGCTTTTGCCCCCTGTTAGGTGCCATGGTGTCAGCAGAAGATATTGAAGCCTTCCTGCTCAGGGCATTTCAGTGCCAGGCTCTCACAAGCACCCACAGCTGCGCGGGTGGAGCTGAGCATGGGGTGGTGACCTGCGCTGTGTCTGATTCCCCTTCCTTAATAACAGCCTGTCTTGTAGCTCTTTTCCCTTCTGCTGCCCTTGCAGAGCCATCCACAAACACATTTTCTCCCTCAGGCCAGGGAATGTCCCATCATCAATCTGTCCCAGCCTGGGTCTGGAGCTCTGTCCCTTGAGTGCAGTCCTGGGTTCCTTGCCAGCCCCTCTCCAGGCTGTTCAAACAGGAGGCTGGGTTAAACCCTTGCCCTGTCCTCAGTTCTGAATCCTCCTGTGCCACTGAACAAGTTTCATACTGTAATAACCGAGCCCTGCTCATCCGTTTAGAGGCTCTTTTGGTTGTCAGAGCTTTAAGTTTATGTAGGACTTGAACTGTAAGAGATCCTCGTGTTGTCGTCAGTTTTCAGGCCTCAGTTCCCATGAAAGCTGTGTCTGCACAATTCTGCAGACAATGCGGCCACTCTCTGGCCACTGGGTTAAACATTTTAGCACAAGAATTCCTTAGGGAAGACCCTGTTTAACATCCACCTGAACTTGAAATTCTTTTTCCCTGTCGGGAAGGCCCAGGCTAGCTGCCTCAGTTAATCTTCATTTTAACACTTGAAAATTCTGTGTTTCCTCCTGCTGTCCATCCATCCAGTTTGTTGACTGGCAGTATAGGAGTGTTGTAGGGAGACATCCTTGGCTCCAAAAGCCCTGCCTTTAACGGGGGCTCAATACCGGGCTGTGAGCCCTTCCTTCCCTCTCTTGGAACAGGGTATTGGTTTTGGAAACCACCTGTCCTGGTTGCTTTAAAGGAATTTGTAGAGGCTCCATATCTAATTTTCCCTATTTCCCTGGGACTGCCCCGCTTTGGGGTTCACTTCAGCATAGGCCTTGTCAATCTTTTCACTCAGAGGTAGAAAACAACTAGCCTCTGTATCCCCTTTTACAGTATTAAAATCCAGCTCACAAATTCCTTCCTAGTTAATTACAACCACAGGAGGAAGAAAAAGCAATTCATTTAATTCAAACCGATCCACCACAGCATCTAATAGTGGTTGAACAAATCATACCTGCTCATCTTTCCCACTCATTCCCTTAAAAATTAAAATATTCCTTTACTAATTTCCCCCTTAGGTCTAAGATTCAGAGTGCATTGAGAGGCCCCTGTGTCCATCAGGAAATGCCTCCTCTCAATGCAGACCCACCCTGAATGTTCTCAAGGGCTGCAGTGTGGAGGGTCCCTGGTGTGATGGGAGCTGTGACAGCCCTGCCAATCCATGTCCATGAAGGGGTGGACTTGCTGGTCCTGAGGGTGCTGCTGTCTGTGCTTGCAGTGTCCTTGTGCCCTGCAGCTGGAGCCCTGGTTCCTTGCCAGGGGCTGTTTGGGTGGGCTCTCCCCTGCCGAGGAGGGCAATGCCTCTGCCAGGTGCTTGTGGCCGAGCCCTGCCCTGGGTGCTGGGGCCCCCTTGGGCCCTGGGCTTGATCCCTCAGGGGCTGTAGGAACTGTGCCCTGGCCTTTGCCTTCAGCTTGGCCTTTTGCTGCTCCCTTCTTGCACTCACCGGCTGTGCCTCTGTGCCCAAGTGCTGCAGGGCCTTCTTGTGCCCCTCCTGCAGCCCCCTCAGTGCCTGTGGGTGCTTGTCTTGCTTTACAAGAGAGGTGTCTGCCCGGGAAGGCAGAAAAAGCCTCTCTTGGAATGGAGAATGCAAACCCCCTCCCTCTTAATTTTTAGACTAGTGAAATCAAAGGGGCCTCAGGCAAAGATATGGGAATAGGAATACCAGTTCTTTACTAGTGTGTATAATAAAGCAAACAAACAGCAACAGCTGCGGCACTGACAGCAAACAGAGGCCGGAGCCAGTCCCGGCCTTTGGGCTGCGGCGCTTTCCCCTTGGGTGCAGTTCCGGGCACGGCCGGCAGGGGCGCTGGTGGCTCCCGCGGGGCGGGGCAGCGCATCCCTCCCATGGGAACCTCTCTGAACGGAAATAGAGCAATCCCTTCATCTAACTCTTTCACTTTTTTACCTTCTCTAGCCTTTCTCCCGTGTTTTGGGAATGAATTTGGAGAGGGCTGCCTTTAAACTGAGCTCCTAGTGTTTCGATAAGGTGCTTCCTGTGGAGAGACACAGAGTTTCCCTGAACAGCCGGAGCTGTGGTTACCAAGGGGACGTAACTCAGAGCAGGACGGGGTCAGGGGAGGATATCCCGCCGAGGCTCGGTGGGAGTGTGGGCAGGGTCTGCAGCCGGAATCGGCAGAGGGGGATCTTCCCGTGGAGCCCGAGGCGGAGCGTGGGCAGCCCCCACATGGCTGATGGCGGCTGATCCGGCAGCTCCCGGCAGAGCAAAGGCAGGTGGGAGAGCCCGGCAGCAGCGGCGGTGCCCAGCGCAGGTGGCACGGGCAGGGCAGCCGGGGATGGGATGGCTGGGACCCGCCCTGGGTGCGGTGGGCGCGGTGACCTCGGAGCAGGCGGCAGGACAGAGCAACCCCCATCTTGCCCAGCATGGGCGGCAGAGCGGCCGCGGGCCAGGCAGTGGGAGCAGGGCACACAAATTGAGCGACAGCGCCGGGGCGGGTGGAGCTGCCCTGGGCAGTGAGGCCGCACCTGGGATGGAAAGCGGGGCAGGCGGAGCTGAGGCGGGCAGCGAGCCGGGACCCGGGACAGGCGCCTCGGCCGCGAACGGAGGGGGCAAGAGCTGCAGAGGATCCCACTCTCTTTCTGATTTTTCCTCTTGTTCCCTTCCCTTTCATTTCCCCTTCTTCTTTTCTTGTCTTGGGCCTTTCTGATACTTGAAAAATTTTTCTTCTCCGAAAATCTGCTAACATATGGCATTTTGTCTTTCTTCTAGATTAAACGGGTTTTGTTAACAAATAAATCCTGAACCTAACAAATCCAAACTTCTGCTTGGATACTTTGAATTGGTCAACGAGCTTATTCACTGCCGGAGCACCAGGGTAGCTATAGATCCAATGGTTTCAGGAACCCACGTCTTAAGAGAGGAACCCACTTGCCGCGGCAAAAAGTCCAAATATGGACCACACTGGACAAATTCAGACCAGCTCTTTTTGTTTATTAGTACATCAGCCTCAGAACATTGTTAGATGTTAACAGCATGCTGGCCTAAAGGAAAATGTCCCCGAAGGTGGGGTAAAACGGAATGACATAAAACCATCTCAGTTTAGATTTCAACCAATCACACCAAAGCAAGACATATTGACAAGCTTTCCATCCAATCTTATAAAACATACGTAAGAGTAGTTAAAACAAAGACTGGTTCATAAAAGACAAAGAACAGAGCTCTATTCACAGTAACCTTCTAAAGATATACATTAAATAAACTTGTTGCCATCCTAAAGCCACATCTACAGAGTCCTATTGTTATTTGTCACGTCTACTGCTTGGGAAACTTTTCTGCTTGCTTGGGAAACTTTTCTGCTGTAACAGAGTCTTAGGGCCACATCCTGAGGCCTAAATACTCTTTTTTAACCATTTCCTAAAAACCCTCTAACTTTATGGATTCCCACATTTCCCCCTCTCTGTTTGACTCAGAATCTTTCAATTTCTTGTCGCTTACTACTTGCGTTTCATAGCTCTACTGTAAAATTTCTGCTTATCATCTCTTGGAGACCTATCTGCACTAAAGCACTGCTACATTACGGCACAGCAACTTAATGCTGTGATGGTCTCATCCTTGAAAGAGATATGAATCATGTTTGGTAACAGTTACAAGTCATTGTTCAAAAAACTCTGGTCGATTCCAAGGCCTTAATTCAAAACCTTCGTTCATGTCTTTACCTTTATCTACTGCTTTCGTGAGATTCCGAACACTCTCTGTGCTTCTATTTCCTAAATCTCCTGCTTGTATGACGAAAACTTCACGGACTGTTCGGTTCATCATTCGCCGAACACAACAAAGTACACAAGGTACCACTATACATATCAGTATTAGAACACCTAGTACATAAAGACCTATCTTGCAAAGTTGCCTTAGCCAAGGTGCGAAGCTCCATTTTTGAAACAAATCATCCAACCAGGAACTTCCATCTTTTTTAATTTGGGCTGTCAGATCCTTCAATTTTTGAATGCTTTTGTGAATGGATTCAGAATGGTCAGACAAATTCATACAACACAATCCTTCGAATTCTTCACAACTATGACCTTGTGCCAGTAAAAGAAAATCAATAGCTGCTCTGTTTTGAAGAGTAGCATGTCTAATACTATCAACATCGGTCAACATATCACTGATTGCAGAGGATGTGGCATTAGCTTGTTTGCTCAGCTGACATCCAACTCTATCTAATTGTCTCAATGCCACTGCTGAGGCCAATTGGGGTAAAAATATACCTGCTGAAACCCTTCTGGTGGCATTCCAAGGCATAAAATCACTCTGACAGTTCTCATCATAATGAGGAACAGCTCTCGTTTTCTTTTGTTTCTTTTTCATCACTGCTTTGGCAGTGGGGGCAATTATGGTGAGCATACCAATGCTACAAGGACTACCTTCAAGGTGAGCTGGAATGCCTTGCCAAGCCCTGTCTCCGCAAATGAACCAATACCCTTTCGGCAATTGCCATGGATATTGATCCGTCTCCGGAAACACATCTCAACTGTTTGAAACATTACACTAAAAACTCAAATTTTTATATGCAAAATAATGAGGAGTAACACTAAACTTTGGGGGATCACCTTTTTGCCAGGCACGAGTCATAAAAGTAAAACAAAAATCTATGGTCAAAGAACTAAGGATTTCTAATTCTTGAGGTTCAGATGTTGCTCTGAGAAGTTTTTTGGACTAAATGTTCTAATTGAAAGAGGGATTGTTTCTATTGTCAATTCTACTTGGCTTACCATTGGATTGTTTTTTGACTAAAGGTAACTCTTTCACTGGCACACCAACCAAACAGGTTGAAAAAGGCTTTTCTGGTTCTGAATTTGATAGACATATAGTATCTGATCCGGCAGCCTTGGCTAAGGTCACCCAAACATTTGTTTTCGGTTGATCCACAGGAAAATCTGCACGACAAAAAACAATTAAAATCAAGCAAGACAAATATACTATTTGAACTTGCTCCATCTCTTTCATGAACTAAGTCTTGGCAGAATTTTTTCTACACAAAATCTCTAATTTAAACCTTTGCCAAAAATTAAGACTGTTAAACAAACATTCAGCATTCAATTAGCATACTCATAAACAACATTGACACAAATTCAGAGTTCATGGGTTCCACCGATGTATAAAGAACGTCAGGCACAAGAGATGTCAGGTGAGACCCGGGATCTTTCGATTCGGTTCACGTCTGCGTACTTGCTTCCTCGGTTCTGGGCTCGACTGCAGGTTCTGAAGTGCGATATGGTTTGACGTTTTTGGCAGGAACCCACTTGATTCCAGCATCTGTGGAGACAAAAGCATACCCTTTCCCCAAATTATTAATCAAAATCCCCAATTATTAATCAAAGCCTTGTTCAGTCTCATCTGTGGGGTGATCTCCATTCTCCCTCTCTGTTGATCTAATATGCGTTTTAGGGTTTGATGTGTTCTTTCAATGACTGCTTGGCTTGTGGGAGAGTGGGGAATACCAATGATGTGCTGAACACCCCATTCGTTTAGAAACATGACCAATTTTTGAGATATGTATGCGGGACCATTGTCAGTTTTTACTTCTTGGGGTACACCCAATGAAGCAAAAGCTTGCAGGAAATGATGACAGGCATGATTGCCGGTTTCACCTGTGTGAAGGGAAGCAAAAACTGCACCAGAGAATGTATCTACGGAAACATGAATATTTTTAAATTTACCAAAAGAAGGATATTTAGTAACATCCGTTTGCCACAACTGTAGGCTTTGTAAGCCTCGGGGGTTGATTGCTCCTGTAGAAACAGGAGGTTGTACCAATTGACAGTCAGGGCAAGTATGAATGATAGCTTTAGCTTGACTTTTAGTAATTTGGAACATTCTCACAAGTGCTTGGGCATTTTGATGGAAGAAGGCATGACTCAATTTTGCTTGTTCAAAAATGTTTGGCAATGTGTTAGAAATGACCATTGTCAGCTTGTCCGCTCTTGCGTTTCCTTCCACTAAAAATCCAGGAAGTGAAGAATGTGCCCTAATATGAGAAACAAAATATGGGTTAGTTCTATATTGCAAAGTTGTAAAAAGACATAAAAGCCAACGATGTAAAGTTTCATTGCTAACATCCTTTAAAATTGAACCTTCTATTCTTCTAACTACATTAGCAACATAAGCAGAATCTGTGACCAAATTAAAAGGCTGAGGAAAAAGTTGAAATGCTCGAACTACTGCGGCAAGCTCAACGATTTGAGGGGATCCCTCTACTGTTTGTATATCAGATTCCCAAACATTAGTTTTTTGATTAAACCAAGTTACAACAGACTTGTGGCTTTTGCCAGAGCCATCAGTGAAGAGAGTCACAGCATTTAAAGGTTCTTCACTTAATTTAGGTTTTTCTCTGAAACTCAATTTTGCTTGCAGTAGCTTGTGAGCTGGATAGTGTATGGAACACACACCTGGGAAACCCAAAAATGCATATTGTAGATCATCAGAATTTTGCATTGCCCAATTGAAGTAATCCTTTTTCAATGGCAAAAAGATAACTGAAAATTCCTGACCTGCTAAAGTTAACAATCTGGTTCTAGCTTTGATTATTATGTATGCAATCATTTCTAGAACTGTGAAAATGGTCTTTGGAAACCTGTAGGGAGGAAAAACCCATTCCATTATTGTCGGATCTCAAAATCTCAGCCCTGAGATGCTGAGCCTCCGAGACCAGCTTGGGGGTCTCGGGAGTCCTGGAATGTTGCCAGAAGTGTCTGGTAGCTGGACTTTAACCCTACACAGGAGACGACAAGGATGAGGGCTTCACAGGGCCTCACCGGGGTGAAGGGTGGAAAGATTAGTTAATTAGAGGGTGAGACACAAGGTTTAAGATTTATGTACAGGGGGGTTTAGAGGAGTAAGATGGAGGAATTGGGGTGTGTCCTGTCCTCCTCCTTCTTCCTCCTCTCCTCCATCTTCTTTGGCCACGGTGGCACCTTTCTATTGGTTATTACTAAGAGTACACCGAGTTATAACAATAGATGGTATTGGGGAAAAATGATAAATATTGTATACGTAGCAAAGGGTATAAAGATAGGTGCCTGCCCCGGAGGGAGACGGAGTGTGCCCATGGCTGACTGCTGAGCAGATCTCTGTCTGGCTGAAAGAACATCTTTTAGATAAACAATTAATAAACATAAAACCAGAAAGAAGAACTGAAGCCTCTTCTCGTCTTTCGATACTCGGGTGCCCCAAGGCCACCTCCGGGCCACCTCCGGGCCTCCCAGGCCCCTCAAACAGCCGAGATAAACCGGACATTTGGCTTCCACTGGGTGAGCTCTGACCACCACAACCTTTCGGGGGGGCCACCACCACCTTCAAAGCCCTGAAGAAAGAGAGAGAAGAAGAAAAAAAAAGCCAACACAGACTGCAAAAAAACAGCAGTCACTGAGAATTCCATCTCTCAGTTTCTGCCGAAGGGAATTCGTAGCAGGACAGCCCGGACTGGAACCAGAAGGCGCCCTGGATCCACTTCTCCTGATCTGCTGGACAGTGATCGAGACGTCCAGACTGCTCTGTGGGCGACAGATTCGGTAAGAAAGCCTGAAAAATAACAACATGGGAGGCACACTTTCCCAGGAACAACGGGAAATTTTGTCCGCCCTACAGGGTGTGACTGAAACGTATACAGAGGGAATTCCAAAGAAAGAATTAAAACAATTATTACTATGGGCAAGGCTAAACTACCCACTGGCAGAAACGTGCCTGCTATTTGAAGTGGGGTTTTGGCAGGAAATAAATAGACACCTATATTTCTTAGCTACTAAAAAAGATGAGACAGCGTTGAAGCTGCTGTCTCCTGCAAGAATAATGCTGGAAGGGATTTCTATGCAAATGAAATTCCAGGACCCCCGGACGCAGCAGACGCCCGGGGGGGAGGCGTCCCTGAAAGGGGCGGGGGGCAAAGCCCCGGGAAAGAAAAAATTAGCTCTGGCCTTAAAAGGCCAAGAGGAAACTGCTCCTGAAAAAAAAGAGCAAGAAATATTATTAAAACACCCGGTCCCAAAACCCAGAAACCCTGGGAAACTCCCAAAAAAGCGTCCAGAAAGCCCAGAGAGCATGGAGGACTCAGGACCGAGGGGGGAGAGCAGGGGGGGGAAGAAAAAGGGATCGGGGGAGGCGCTTTCTCGCGGCGGCGGAGCAGGCGGGGAGCGCGGGTGAAGAAAAAACAGAGAAGGCGTGTTCAGATACGGCTTTGCTAAGCTCAGGGCCGGGGGGTGCAGCGGCCCCGGGGGCCGGCAAGGCAGCAGAAACGCGCACGGCGGGCAAAACTCGCAAAAAACCCGGGGGGGAGAAGCCACAAACCAAAGCCGGGGCGTCTGACCCATGCAGCGGCATGGGGGAAAATTGCGCAATCCCAGAAAGGCTGCCGGGAGACGCGGCGGGCGCGCGGTTGTGACGCAAAAAAAACCCGGAGCGAGTCGCGGCGGGCGCGGGTGCCGGCGGGAGCGGCCACACACGCTGACGAAAGGCCACACACACACACAGCGTCGGAGGAGGAGGAGACAGTCAGGGGCAGACCGAGGGGGGAAAATTCAGAGGCGGAATAAAAAGGGAGAGAAAAAAATTACCTCGGGAGAGACACAGAGCAGCTCGGAAAGCACGCATGCGCCGAGCGCGGGCGGGGGCGGGCCAGACCCCGGTGACGTCTCAGGCGAGGAGGGGCCCTCTCCAGACTTGGTGCCTTTGGTAAAAACCCTCGGGGTCCCAAGCCTCTCCCCTCCTGGGGAGGCTTGTGTGTTTTCTAACCCTATTGTCAGTTGAATCAAAAACTAGGTAACCCCTGAGTGAGCTTGCAGACAGCAACAATCGCGGAACAAAGAGGCAGTTGTCAGCAGAGCTACAGCATCATTTCGTAACAAGTCTGCAACTATCCAGCGATTTTCCTCAACAAGATATAAGAAGAAACGAATACTCAGACAAAAGTCGGGACTCAGACTGCAAAGGACAACTCAGAAGAGAAACAAGAGAAACGAAAGACTCTGGGGGGGTTTTTTTCTCTTTGGGGTCTTGAATATTTCTGTATAAGAACGAAAGACTGGGAGGTTTTCTCCTTAAAGTCTTGAATTGCAATAGGCAATAGAGTAAATTTATCTATTATAGGGAAAACTGACAAAGGATCATATATTGATCAGCTGGTAGATTTCTTTGACATTTCTCCCATTTGGAGAAGAATTTTAAGGGTAGATTTCTTTGACACTTCTCCCATTTGGAGAAGAATTTTAAGGGCAGATTTCTTTGACATTTCTCCCATTTGGAGAAGAATTTTAAGGGTAGGATTTTATGTTTTAATAGTTTAGGATTTTATATTGTAATAATTTTCCTAGTCCTCATCCATGTCGTCCCAGATGCCATGAATTGGATTGTAAAAGAGGTTTTCTTGGGGCAAACAGAAGGGGGAGATGTCGGATCTCAAAATCTCAGCCCTGAGATGCTGAGCCTCCGAGACCAGCTTGGGGGTCTCGGGAGTCCTGGAATGTTGCCAGAAGTGTCTGGTAGCTGGACTTTAACCCTACACAGGAGACGACAAGGATGAGGGCTTCACAGGGCCTCACCGGGGTGAAGGGTGGAAAGATTAGTTAATTAGAGGGTGAGACACAAGGTTTAAGATTTATGTACAGGGGGGTTTAGAGGAGTAAGATGGAGGAATTGGGGTGTGTCCTGTCCTCCTCCTTCTTCCTCCTCTCCTCCATCTTCTTTGGCCACGGTGGCACCTTTCTATTGGTTATTACTAAGAGTACACCGAGTTATAACAATAGATGGTATTGGGGAAAAATGATAAATATTGTATACGTAGCAAAGGGTATAAAGATAGGTGCCTGCCCCGGAGGGAGAAGGAGTGTGCCCATGGCTGACTGCTGAGCAGATCTCTGTCTGGCTGAAAGAACATCTTTTAGATAAACAATTAATAAACATAAAACCAGAAAGAAGAACTGAAGCCTCTTCTCGTCTTTCGATACGCGGGTGCCCCAAGGCCACCTCCGGGCCACCTCCGGGCCTCCCAGGCCCCTCAAACAGCCGAGATAAACCGGACACATTATTAACAAAGGATCTTGCTCTGTGGCGTCCCACTGGAAAATGAGACCACAAAGCTGCATCTTCTCTCCTAAAATTGCAAGAAAAAAAGGGTTTTCAGGAACGCAGCGATGAGCTTGTCTTTGTTGAAGAGCCTCTGTGATCTTGTCGAGAGCAGCACAAGCTTCAGGGGTTAAAGTTCTTGGTGAAGTAAGGTCGTTACTTCCTCTCAGTAAATTGAAGAGTGGACTCAGTTCATCATTGGTGATTCCCAACATCGGTCTGACCCAGTTTATTTCTCCTAGAAGTTGTTGTAACTCTTGTAGGTTGTTGACTCTGGTTCGGATCTGAATTTTTTGTGGTGTTATTGTCGTCTCAGTCATCTTCCATCCCAGGTACTTCCAAGGTGAAACTTCTTGAATTTTAGTTCAGAGATTTCAAGTCCAGCTTTTTGAATTTCAGCAACAACACAGTCTCGAGTTTCTTCCATCTCTTCCTGTGTAGAGGCTGTGATGAGAAGATCATCCATGTAGTGTAGAATCATGGATCTTGGAAACTTCTGCCGGGCAGGATGCAAGGCTTGGGCAACGAAATGTTGACAAATTACAGGCGAATTTTTCATTCCTTGTGGGAGCGATTTCCAATGGTATCTTCGAACGGGTTCACTTCGGTTGATGACGGGAACTGAAAAGGCAAATCTTGGAGCGTCATCAGGGTGAAGTGGAATATGGAAGAAACAGTCTTTTAAATCAATTATAACGAGAGGCCAATGCTTCGGGATCATGGGCAACGAAGGAAGTCCAGGTTGAAGAGAACCCATGTCTTCAATCACTTCATTGATTTTCCTCAGGTCATGTAGCAACCTCCAGGAATTAGATGTCTTCTTGTGGATGACGAAAACTGGAGAATTCCAGGGACTGTTTGTGGGAGTGATGTGGCCTTTCTGTAATTGTTCTTCTACCAGTTTATTAAGAATGTTCAACTTTTCTTCTGTCAAAGGCCATTGGTCGACCCACACAGGATGGTTGGTTTTCCAGATGAGCTTTAAAGTTGCAGGTTTTGACGAAGTTTTCATTACAGGCCCACTTCCAGTCTTGCTCCCCATTGGGACAGGACGTCTCTCCCCCAGACGGTGAGAGGCTTCTGAACAACAAAAGGACGTACTGTTGCAGTCTTTCCTTCAGGACCTGTAATGTCAATCATGGATGCACTTTGCATACAAACAGTAGCACCTCCAATTCCTGAAAGAGAACCTGAAGGAGCTACTAAATCCCAGTCATTGGGCCAAAACATGTGAGAAATCACAGTAACATCTGCACCAGTATCAGGCATTCCTGTAACATAAATTGTTTGACCACAGTGAGTCAAGCTACAAGTTAGTTGTGGACGGTCACTGTTCAAATATTGCACCCAGAAAACTTCTGCACCTGAGGTATTAGGAGACACATTTTCAGATGCCAGAAATGCAATAGCAATAGATGTGTTGGGTGGAATTACCGTCGGAACATCAAATGCAAGAGCTAAAATCATCAGCTCTTCATTATAATTTACTGAAACAACAGTAGGGAAGATTGACAGTCCCAGAAATTTGTTGTTTGCTTTACCCATAATTAAGAAATCTTGTCCTTCTTGACAAGAGTTGATCAGCCCAGTAGGAATATTCACCCAGCAAAAATTAGTTAAAAGATGAATTAGTTTTGAGGAACTCAATTCAACCCTTGTGTTTGGAATTGCTGAGCTGGCATCATTCGGGGGTGGGCTGTTTGAGAGACAAATGGCTGACGTGCCATCATCATTTGTTCCGAAATCTGGTTGCCAGTGGGTGCCACTATTTGTGTCTGAGCGCGGTGGAACGCGCTGTTTTTGAAGTTTAACGACAGTGGGTTCCCATTAATATCAAATAGTGAGTGACAGTATTTAGCAAGATGCCTTCCTTTTCGGCATCGAGGGCAAATAGAAATTTGATTTGCTGTTCCACGACAATCCTTTTTGAGGTGGCCTAATTTACCACAAGCAAAACAGACAGGCCTTTTATTAGGATCTACTTGCACAGCATTAACAGAGTTTTCCCAACGTTTTTCATATTTTTCCAAAAGCTTTCCAATTTTATCTATTTGTTGTGTCAAATTGTGTTCCAGTGTTTTTTCCAAAGCATTGACCTGTGAATTTGCAGCATTTTGTGAACTCATAAGTCTGCTGCAAGCTGTTAGCATCTGTGTAACTGTTGGAGGCTGATCAGGCAAAGCTAAAATAATTTTTCTACATTCATCATTAGCATTTACATAAGCAAGATTTTGAATAATATAAGAGCGGGCTTGTTCATCTGGACATTGCCTTTCAACAGCTTGAGTTAATCTATCCAAAAAAGAACCATAAGATTCAGTTTCACCTTGTTTGATCAGTGGATAAGAGCTCAGATGTGAACCCACAGGTTCAAGTGAAAGCAAGGCCTTTCTAGCAGCATCTTTAATGTCTGCTAAAACAGGCCGAGGCAGTTCAGCTGCTTGATTTTCAGGCCTATTGTAAGGTGAATCACCAGCCAATTGAGCAACATCCAAATCGGCATAATCAGTATCTGCATATCTTTCAACCAACTTGTTAAGTAACCTTTTCCATTGTAACTCCCATAGTAGATACTGTGAATTGGTTAAGATCAAAGTTGCCACATTCCTGCAATCAGCAGGAACTAAATCATAAGAGTTAAAAATATTTTTCAACACACTATTAAAATAGGGAGAAGAAAATCCACTTTCTTTCAAAGCCTGTCGTAATTCCTTTATATCATGGTGATTGAGTCTTTCATATTTTGGATTTCTATCATTTCTTCCATATTTCACTGGTAAGGCAAGATATTGTTTCTTTAAATCCGAATCCCTTTCTAGTTTCTGATTAATGTATGACCAATCCGGTAATTTTAATGGAGAATCAGAATTGTCTCTTTGATCAATGACAGTATGAATATTCCCTTTGCTTCTAATCAGTACATTTTCTGATCCTGTATCATTAAATCCAAACCTTCCAGTCACTCTGGCTCTGGCAGGAACACTGTGCTCTTGTCCGGGAATTCTGCCAATTCCGGGAGCTCGGCCAATTCCGGGAGGCCGGCCAACCTGATCATGAGAACACACCTCTAAATTTTTTTCAGAAACCTCCAAGCAACACGCCCCCCTCGGAACCCTGCCATGAAAGGCAGGGGTGGACTCCAACAAACAACACACCTCTTCTGAAGCCCGGCCCAAAGGGGCCGAGACAGAGGCGTGTTCCCCTGTTCTGGGAACACTGCCACGCTCTAACCTTGAATTTGCTACTTTACCACAAGTTTCACATTGTCTCCCTGCCAAGAAAAACTCAGCTGAAGAATCCACAAATCCAGGTTTTAAACTTACATGGTTTTGTTTTAAAATACAAGAATTAGGATCACAGCAATGAGGAAAAAACTCAACCCGTGTTTTTTCAGGTTTTTGAGAGTTATCCATTCTCTCAAAGGACTCCATCCTTTGAATTAAAGCCAATTTTTCTTTCTCTGTACCTATGGATTGACGATTACCATAAAAACCAGGTTTTTGCTTAACTGAAAGAGAATTCCCAGAACCCCCAGAAACCAAAATTTCCTGAGTGGAAGAAACACCCTCAGTTTCCTCTTCAGGCATATCACAATCTAAACCAGCTTTCAGTGTCCCCGCACAACCACTCTTAGGAAATACATTCACTTTTTCATTAACATTTTCTACAAATTTTGTCCCTTCCCCCTACAAGAGTCACATATTTTTACATTAACAGAACAACGTGAAGAAGAGTCTGAAAAAGTCTCATTTTTTCCCAGAGAGAGAGAAGAAAGATTTTTCTCAGTGGAGTTCAAATCAGCATTTGAGACAACATTTGTTACATTCTCCGAAACACACACAGTCTCAGGTTTACTGGAATTTAAAGAGACAGAGCCAGAAGCTTGGTTTTCTGAATCCGAGTTCACCTTATTATTGTCAGTTTGTTTAAAACATTCCATCAGGGCTCGTGCAATGGGCATCAATTCTCTTAGACTTTCATCTTTTTTAAGAGTGACTAGATTATAAATCCTCCAGTTTATCTGATCCCAAAAATGAAAAGTAAAGGCAGACTGTAAATTTAAATCTTGCGTATTTGTTTTAACCCATATAAGTAAGTTTTTAAGTTCAATTTTTGAAACTTCAGAGTGCCCTTTTTCTTGTAACAATGTCTCTAATTGATAAAAAACATCCCATTCAACTTTTGATAAGTTCGTTCCCATTTTTGTTTTCTTTTAACACAAAAACCCGTTACCCAAGCGCTCTCCCGAGAAAAGTTACTTACAAATTTCTTGGCTTGGCGGGAGAGATGATACAGTCCTCCTGATTAACACTTGGGTCTCCAGCGGCCGGGAAATCCAGGATTTTTTCTTCTTTCTTCTAATCTAGGTCCTCGAACGGGGTTCCCGAACGGGAAAGTCCTCACACGGGACACCAAAATGCCAGAGCACCAGGGTAGCTATAGATCCAATGGTCTCAGGAACCCACGTCTTAAGAGAGGAACCCACTTGCCGTGGCAAAAAGTCCAAATGTGGACCACACTGGACAAATTCAGACCAGCCTTTTTTATTTATTAGTACATCAGCCTCAGAACATTGTTAGATGTTAACAGCATGCTGGCCTACAGGAAAATGTCCCCGAAGGTGGGGTAAAATGGAATGACATAAAACCATCTCAGTTTAGATTTCAACCAATCACACCAAAACAAGACATATTGACAAGATTTCCATCCAATCTTATAAAACATACGTAAGAGTAGTTAAAACAAAGACTGGTTCATAAAAGACAAAGAACAGAGCTCTATTCACAGTAACCTTCTAAAGATATACATTAAATAAACTTGTTGCCATCCTAAAGCCACATCTACAGAGTCCTATTGTTATTTGTCACGTCTACTGCTTGGGAAACTTTTCTGCTTGCTTGGGAAACTTTTCTGCTGTAACAGAGTCTTAGGGCCACATCCTGAGGCCTAAATACTCTTTTTTAACCATTTCCTAAAAACCCTCTAACTTTATGGATTCCCACAATTCACGACCTCCTAATATTGTTTTTCTCCTCACGTTTTTATTTATCCTTTGGCAAATTAAGCATCTTTCAGTTACTTGCTTGGCTACTCCAAAAATCCCAGTGCACCCATAGTTCTTTAAAAAATGATCACACAAAGCTTGAGTAGCACAGTGCGTTTTCTGATACATGTGTTCTAATATTTTCCTAGTAAGCACATTTTATTAAGTAATTGTTTTCCATCAAGAAGTTTCCATTTCCCTGATTTATCTTGGTCACTTCCAGTCTTTTTTAATTCTTTTTTCTCGGCGTCCCTAAAGTTTGGAATTTCCAGTTTTTCCTGGTTTGGAGTTAATATTAACATAACTCTTTCAGCTCCATTTTCTGCTGCATCCTTAGCTTTGTGATCTGCCAAATTATTTCCTCTTCTTTCTGGGGTCTTTCCCTTTTGGAGTTCCCTGATATGTACCATAGCTACCTCTTTTAGGTGATTGTAATGCTTCTAAAATAAGTTCCTCATGTACTAATCCTTTTCTTCTTGAATTAAGTAATCTTTTTCCTTTCCAAATTTTTTACAGGTATGTACTACTCTAAAGGCATACCTTGAATCAGTATACATAGTTCCTTTATTTTGTGTTAAATATTCTAGTGCTCTTTTTAAAGTATATAATTCACAAGTTTGAGCTTACTAGTTTAAGGTTAATTTCCCTTTTTCCATAGTTTGCACGTTTTTTCCATCAACTTCTACATACCCTGTATTTTCTCCTTTTGCAAGAAGTTGTATCTCTGTTAGCTAACATAACTCCCAAAGGACTATTTTTTTCTTTTCCCCTATATGCAAATTACTGGTTTTCTGTCTCATTTTCAAGATCTTATCTATTAATCTTCTTCCTCTGTTTTCACATTCACTAACAACCTAAATACCACTTTTCTTTGAACTACACCCAGAGAAATAAAAAACATTTTTCTCACACTACTTTCAGCACAATACACCTCCCTCCAAGGAGATATAGTGAAGGTTAAAATACAGAATATACATTGTTATGAACAAAAATTCAGTTAATATTTTTTTTGTGAGAAAGAGTTGCAGGGGGGCAGCCAGGTCTCAGGCGCTGCCAGGATTCTTAGTGCTTTGTTATTGTAATACCGGGTCGTTAAGGCTTATCTCCTTCTTTTGTATTAGTAAAAAGCCTGGCTGGGTGCGGTGGACCCTTCCCCCGAGCCTGTGCTCTCTTCCAGCATGGGGAAGACACCTGAGAGGGTGGGGGGGATTATGCAAAGTGACTCCAAAGTCCAGAATGCTTTGTGGGACCCCGACTCCAGAGACACAGAAAAAACCCCAAAAACAACGAGGCAAATAAGAGTTGAGAGACTAAAGTGATGTCTGGACGTGAGGAGCTGAGTGCTGAGCCTGCAGAGATGCTGAACACCTTCGGAGCCCCTCTCGCCCTGAGCAAGGAGTAGTCCCAACGCCGGGACCAGACGAGACCGAGCCAGGGAAAGCAACATCTGACGGGGACATCAAGCCCTAAAAAGCTCCCACGAGGACTGGATCCCCCGGCTCTGCCCCTAGTGGACAGAGCTGCGCATATCCTCCTCCTCTGAGTCGCCCTGGGAGACGCGACGGGGACTGCAGCCCTGCCGGGCCGCCCAATCCTGAGCTGATCACTTTTAATAAAGGCATTAAAAAGGAGAAGAAGTCTCCTGGCCCTGTTTATTTCAGCTGGGGGCGCTCGTCCGGAATAGCCACGCCGCAAGAAGACTCAAGACTGGCCATCTTGGACTTCAGGACAGCTGGCTACCAGGACCAGAGCGATCGGCTCAGGAGCAGCGACGCAGAGGAGCGCAGAGGAGCACCGGAGCACCGGATTGGTGAGAAAGCCAGTGGCGGGAGCGGGAGACGTGCGCATGTGTGTGTGAATGAGACGAAGGCCGGCAGCCGGACCTTGGAAGTGAGAGCGGACCCCTCAGTACCGCGGTTCCGGACTCCTGTGAAGGATCCGGCCGGGAACAGGGGGCGGAGCTTGGAATTAGCGTGAGTGAGTCGTCTCCCAAGGGGGAATAAAGGGCCCGCCCCTCCGGGCGTGCGGAGGGAATATTTGTATGAGTGACACGCACCAAAAATAGGTCCTGACAGAGGGAAGTCAGGCAGATTTTGTCAGTCCCGAGAAGGATTCGGGTAGCAGTTGTAAGTCTCGAGAAGGATTCACGTAAGATTTTGTCAGTCCCGAGAAGGATTCGGGTAGCTCATAAGCCCTGCAGGCAAAAGTAAGTCCTGGCACAGGAACCAGGCAAAAACCCCAGCGAAGGAGGCTGTGGTTTCCTTTTAAGTCCTGATACGGTGAAGCCTAAAAATTGGCGGGTTAGGCAAACTAAAATCAGGCAGTTGTTTTTCGGGACTGAGGGAGTCAGGCACGACCCGGATTCTTAGGCCGAGGTCTCGTGTGTTCAAGTCCCGATAGATGTAAGACCTGACGTGGGGAAAGTTAGGCAATCAAGAGATTGGGCAGTTGTTTCAGTATAAAGTCCTGAGCATCAGGCAGAAATTTTGAAGTTTCAGTGGAGGAGGCTGAAGCTCCTCAAAGAAGGTTCTTTTTGAAATTACTGGTCAGTAAAGGCACCTTTGGGATTTTTTACTGTTAAGACCTGTAAAATGGGAGGGTGTAATAGTAAAAAGACCGGCAAGAGGCTGAGGGACATACCTCCCAATAGTCCCTTAGGAGAACTGTTAGTAAAATGGGATTCTATAGAGGCCACGGAGGGATTAGATAAAATTAAAATGATCCATTATTGTATGGAAGTGTGGCCAGAATTAGAGATACAAGGAGGATGGCCTTGGTGTGGGATGAAGGATAAGTGGATGTGCCAACAATTAAATAATTATCTGACAGCTCAAGGAGATACTGATCCTGAGCAATTATTGTATGTAGCCTGCTGGTTAAAGAGCGCTGTTGGGGATGAAGGGGTGCGAACTTGTAAGGTACAGAGGAAGAAAGAGGGGAATGAAGGAGGGGATGATAGGACTAGTAAAAGATGGGATCCCCTGGATTATCTGCCTCCTTCTGCCCCTCCACCTTATAATCGTCTTCTTCAAGCACCTCAAATGGCAGGTCCAGTTCTTCCCCTGGCTGCCATCTCACTACCACCTGCTCAGACTCCTCCTTCTACCTCTTCAGCTTCCGCTATGATAAACCCAGTATCCCCCCCAGTTCCTTCTGCACCACCACAAGGGCCTACTCCACCTGCTGCATTCTCCACCCCTTCTCCAGCTGCACTTAATATCCACTCAGGCTCTTCTCCCCCTCCTATTGCTGTCCCTTTACCTCCTCCTAGTTGGGGCACAAATGTCTCCTCTCCCGATAAACAGCTATCAGCAAATACACCTGCTGATGGGCAGAACGTTCAAGGTAACCCAGATATCCCTCAAAGTAGTTTGGACTCTGAAGATGGGCCGTACTGTAGCACCAGATCCAAGACCTCCAAGGCAGAGAGACTCTTTCCCCTCAGAGAAGTTCGTATGGGAGGAATAGCAGGAGGTGTTGGCTTTGTGAATGCTCCCCTAACTGCTTCTGAGGTGAGAGGATTCAAGAAAGAGTTGGGGCATTTAGTTGAGGACCCAGTGGGCATAGCCAACCAAGTGGATCAATTTCTAGGTCCAAATATCTACACTTGGGGGGAGATGAATTCCATCCTGAGCATATTATTTTCTCCAGAAGAGGTCCAGATGATTAGGGTGGCTGGCATAAGAATTTGGGAGAAAGATAACCGTCCAGGACCCCAGGTGCCATCAGGTGAACAGAAATTGCCACTAACGGATCCCAGCTGGAACCCTAACCAGGAGGAGGGGAGGAAGGCCATGATGGAATATAGGTCTTTGATAATACGGGGGATCAAAGAGTCAGTTCCCAAAGGAACTAACACCCAATTGGCATTTGAGGGTACACAGGAGAAAGATGAAGCTCCTGCTGCCTGGCTTAATCGCCTAAGGCGGAACTTCCAGTTGTACTCTAGAATAGACCCAGACACCCCAGAAGGTCAAATGCTACTAAAAGTCCAATTTGTTACCAAATCTTGGCCTGATATAAGGAGGAAACTGGAAAAGATGGAAGATTGGCAAGAGAGAGACATTAATGAGTTATTAAGAGAGGCATTGAAGGTGTATTTAAGGAGGGAGGAAGAAAAGGCAAAGGCCAAAGCTAAGATCATGGTTGCTGTAGCTAGAGAAAGTGTGGGGTGGACAGGACCACCACCAGGAGGAGGCAGGGGTAGGCCTCTTTTACTGTCAGGTGCAAAAGGGATAGAGACTCCTCAAGTCCCTTTGAGAGAACGACATTGCTATTACTGTAGAGAGCCAGGACACACCAGGAGGTTTTGTAGCAAGCTCAGTCTCGATGTGGCAATAGCCAGGGAACAAGATGATGTCTGGAAAGATCCTTAGAGGTGATGAGTAGAGGGTCAGGGGCTTTACACTTTAGGGGACCCGATGAAACATCTAAAAGAGCCCTTGGTAAACTTTGAAGTGGGACCCTTAAATGAGGAATTTGAATTCTTGGTTGATACAGGAGCAGATAAGTCCTGTCTCAACAAAGTAACATCTGAAGTTAGAAAAAACAGCTAGGTAGAAAGGATATCCAATAGCACCAAAACTGGCCAGTAATACTTAACTTATAATAAGTGGTGTGAAAGTAAAAGGTACCTTATTGTTGTCTTGTTGTGTGTGTGAGAGTGAGTCACAAGCAAAGTCAGCCTCAACTTCCCGGGCAGGTGGGAAGGGGGCAGTGGAAGTGTGTGTGTGACCTGCAAACCAGGCTTGTGTCCCCCGGGCGGGTGGGGGCTGTGACCAAAGTGTGTGTGTGTGTGTGACCTGCAAACCAGACTAGTGCTCCCCAGATGTGTGAGGGAGCCGTAGCTGTAAGAGCGTGAGTGACACGCAGGCAGCCTCACAGGTGAATGTGCACCAGAGGCAACCAGAGTCTGGGCCCTTCCAAGAGGCCCAGAGATACTGAGACCTGTGGGCCAACCCCAAGGTGAAAGGGGGGGCTATAGGGACCTGTGATTTTCTAGCAATAAGTTTGTGTCTTAAAGGTGTGGAGGAGTGTGTGAAAGTGAATGAGAAATGAGGGAGTGAATATAGATGAGTTAGAATAGAAGTAATGTAGATTGTGCATTACAAGTTTTACCACATCTCCTTAGAGGGAAGTGTATTGTGTAAAAGAATGGTGTAAAAAAAAAAAGGGAAAAAGAGATAAAGTGTAAGGGGTTGAAAGAAGTATTTAAGCTGTAAGTAAAAGTAAGAAACAGAAGCAAGAGATAAATAAATAAGATCTTGAAAATAGAACAGAAAACCAGTGAATTAAATACACAGAAAAAATAGGAGAAGAAAAGTACTTTGAGAGTTAAGCTAGCTGAGAAATACAACTCCTTGCAAAATACAGAGTATGTAGAAGTTGATGAGAGAAACATGCAAGCTATGGAAAAAGAGAAATTACTGATAACATTAAACAGAGAAGCTGAGTTTTGATAAAATCATTAACAGTAGACCATTAATGCCTGTGTTTGAAAGCCCGTTTCAGGTATCCTTCATTACTGAGACGGTTGGACTCACATCACTCTCACCCCTGGTATTGGACCAGGATTCAACACCAAGTTTTTCCCTCTGGCATTCTGGTATTGGACCGGACTGCACCCCTGTCTCCCTGGTATTGGACCAGACTCCACCCCTGTCTCCGTCTGGCATTGGGCCAGACTCCCAGTTTCTACGTCTGGCATTGGGCCAGACTCCCAGTTTCTCCTTGTGGCATTGGACCGGACTACACCCCTGTCTACTTCTGGCATTGGGCCAGAGTCTCAGTTTTCCCCTCTGGCATTGGGCCAGAGTCCACACCACTCACCTCCAGGCACTGGACAAGGTTTCATCCACATCACAAGTTAATTCACCTGGGTATACTGTGATTTAAAGTTGACTCTCAAGAAGAAGAGTCAAAAAGACTGAACTGTATGGGAAAAATTGGTATCAGAGTTCCAATATTGCTTAAAATGCTTCAAAACTGTCTTGTGTAAATTATGTTGGTAAAAAGTTTAAGGCTGTAAATAAGTAATTCTAGTTTAAGTTCCCCAATATATTTCTAAAGACTCCATGTTATTCCTCTACAGAACACTCCCCTGGGGGGGAAACTAAAATTTGAAAGGAACAGACCAAGAGAGGCTTAACCAGAGAAGTGGGTAGAAGGGACTCTAAAGAGCTTGGAAGCTTCTCCTCAGAAAAAATTCCCCAAGAGGCAAGGCCAGGTGGGCAGGCTGTGCAAGATGACCCATACCGGACTCTTGGGAAGGGTAGTAATGCTGGCTCTGATTGCTGGTGGTGCTCTGGGAAGCCCAGCTGAGCTGTGCAGTGAGTGCTACCAACCCCTCTATGAGGAGGAAGTGAGCTCCTTGTCGAGAGTCCACAACAGTTCTAACCCTGATGGTGTTAACCCCTCCCAATTGGTCCTTTATGAGAAAAATAAGAGAGTGTATTGGATAGCCCAGAATACTGCCACTTTTAGGCAGCCACTCCTAGGAGAGTGCCCTATAGAGGAAGCCTGGTTTTGCTTTGAATGTGATGCTGCTGAAACAAGCTCAGCAGATCTAGTAAAAAGCAAAGAAATGGTGAAAATAGTAAGAAAAATTGTTTGTTACAAGTATTTATATGAGTGTACTGGAAAAGAGATAAACCCCTTTTGGAACACATTTCAGGGGAACTCTAAACCCCTAAGTTTGATCTCATCTGGCAACTGCATTGCTAAGGTGATAACACCAATTTTCTTATTACGCAAAGAAACTGGATCAAGTTTGGGAGTTCCTATATATAATGATTTGGAAGAAATTGAACAAAACCGGGAAAGTGAAATAGAAATTGAGAAAATCCAAAATTGTAAAAGCCAAGTTTGGATCCCTATATCTGTGTTGAACAAAGTCATCCGGCTCCAGGCAGTATTAAAAATAAAGAATTCAATTATTAGGGACATTTCAAACGAAATAAAAAGATTGGCATGTGTAAATAATCAAGATCAAACTCCTACACTTGATCCCAGTGGGTGGGAGAATTTAGAGATTTTCAGAAAATATGTATGGGAAAAAGTGGTTTTTCTCGCTGTGTGTGTACTTGGAGGATTGCTCTTTTTACTATGCTTATTTGTCTGTTTTAGTAAAACAGTATTGGCTGTACAAACCAATCTGGAAAAACCAAGCAAAGTAACAAGGTTAAGTAAGCATGATTACCAAAGTGCACAAGAGATTTATACTAGATTCAAAACAAAAAATTGTGAGTTGATGCGAGCTTAAGAATTTAAGCTCGATCAAAGAAAAAGAGGGGGGACTGTTATGAACAAAAATTCGGTTAATATTTTTTTTGTGAGAAAGTTGCAGGGGGCAGCCAGGTCTCAGGCGCTGCCAGGGTTCTGTGTGCTTTGTTATTGTAATCACGGGTCGTTAAGGCTTATCTCCTTCTTTTGTATTAGTAAAAAGCCTGGCTGGGTGCGGTGGACCCTTCCCCCGAGCCTGTGCTCTCTTCCAGCATAGGGAAGACACCTGAGAGGGTGGGGGGGTTATGCAAAGTGACTCCAAAGTCCAGAATGCTTTGTGGGACCCCGAATCGAGATGCAACGAGAAAACCCCAAAAACAACGAGCCAAATAAGAATTGAGAGACTAAAGTGATGTCTGGACATGAGGAGCCGAGTGCTGAGCCTGCAGAGATGCTGAACACCTTCGGAGCCCCTCTCGCCCTGAGCAGGGAGTGGTCCCAACGCCGGGACCAGAAGAGACCGAGCCAGGGAAAGTAACATGTGATAGGGACATCACGCCCTAAAAAGCTCCCACGAGGACTGGATCCCCCGGCTCTGCCCCTAGTGGACGGAGCTGTGCATATTCTCCTCCTCTGAGTCGCCCTGGGAGACGCGACGGGGACTGCAGCCCTGCCGGGACGCCCAATCCTGAGCTGATCACTTTTAATATAGGCATTATAAAGGAGAAGAAGTCTCCTGGCCCTGTTTATTTCATACATTACCTATACTTTCATTCATCTACATTCACTCACTTTTATTTCCCATTCTCTTCCACACATTCTTTCCCACCCTCAGGACACAGAGTGGATCCCTGTTGACAGAGAATCGCGGGTCCCTGTGGCCCCCCCTGGCCTTGGGGTGGCCTCTGGGTCTCAGTATCTCCGGGCCTCCTGGGAGGGCCCTGACTCTGCTGCCTCCGGTGCCGTTCCCCTGTGAGGCTGATTTGTGTGTCACTCACACTCTTTAGCCACGGCCCCTCACACGCCCTGGGGACAATGGCCCGTTTGCAGGTCACCTGTACCTTATGCCACAGCCCCCACACGCCCAGGAGAACAATGGCTTATTTGTGGGTCACACACTCCTCTTTCCACAGCCCCCCTTCCCACCCACCCGGGAAGCTGAGGCTGATTTTGTGTGTGACTCACTCTCACACACAACAAGACAACAATAAGGTACCTTTTGTTATAAATTATCAAATCGAGAGCCAAACTTATAAGAAAATTTAGCAAAGATTTATTAATTTGTCTGCAAGACTGAAGTTTGGTCATCCACACTACCACAGCCAAGGGTCAGCGTCGAGCCCGGGTTCGGTGCTGGGTGAACACGGATCTGACCTGCGAATGTCAGAGTCTCCCCCTGTTCACAAATGCTGCCTGACACGGCAGCGAGTTCTTTTACAGTTTATTCTGCTCGAGGCAGAGATGACCGAATGTTCTTTGTGTCTCTTCCCATGCATAACCTTGGCTTTACCTGTGCAGAGGTGGACAAAGACTCAGTCCCGGTGTCTGATGTTGTCAGTAGACTCCAGGGAAGTCAGCATTCACATGCATCAGGGTGGGGCTGTGGATCATTGTGGTAGCTGTAATGTCGAGGCGTTAATCACTCTTGGCTGGACCTGGTGACCCGGGGAAGCCAGCGATTATCGCCCTGGAAGCTTCTGTTCTTTCATTAAAAACCCCGATGTTTATCTCAACCAAGTCCAGGAACTGGATGTATATGAATATAACACTGCTCCTGGCCAGGATGGTCAAAAGACACAATGTGGATTTTACAATATTTTATACATTAGTAGCATGAATTATCTCTACCATATACTACACTTTCACATCACCTATTACAAGTTTAGGTGTTTCTGGCCAGTCCTGGTGCTCTTGGATATCCCTCAACCCAGCTGTGCTGCCCAACCCCAGATGCTCTTGAGCATATCCTCAATCCGGCAGAATTTTGCACAACCGTGGATGCTCTTGGAATGTTAATTCCTCAACCCAGCAGGTTTTAATTCTGGATGCTCTTGGGCACTCTTATCCCTCAAACCAGCAGAATTTTTAGGAGCCCCTTTTGTCCCGTTTCCTAGTGGATTGGGCTCGGAAACTCCTCTGCTCCCTTCCTCTGAGGGGTCCAGCCCCTCTCTGAGACCCAGTCCCAGTTACCCCGGGGGATTCTCTCACTCCTCTTATCACTCGCTGTGTCTCTTTACTGGCTGCTTCCCTCGAGGAAAGTTGGAAACGCAGCGTGGGAGACTCCAGCACTCACTTGGCAGGTCTGGGACAACCAGCCCTCGTCTCATTCACAGCCCAGAGCAGAGAATGAGGGGAGAAGGGAGCCCGGGAGCCCAAACAGCCCCGGCATCCCAAAATGGGGAGAGCGAAGCATGGGGAGCTTTTGGCATTGCTGGGACTGCCAGCAGCCTGGGCAAGGTGGGCACCGAGGAGAAGGGGGACCCCCAATCCAAGCGTGACCCCCAGCAGCTGGGACAGGGGGGAACCGCCTGAACACCAGAGAGGAGGGACCAGGGACGGGGAACTCCTGGGAGGCTTTTTCAGGGCTGAATCTGGGTGTTTGGGAGGTTTTTCTGGAGCCCTGATGGCCAGTGACTTGTAGAGATGTATTGGAATATGTATCCCAATATAACCAGTTAGATGGTGCCTAGGCCAGTTCTGACCTTCGCTGCTTGGCCAGAGGCAGCACTGTGGTGTTTTACCCCAGAGATACCTTGGCTGGCGGCAGAGTGCAGCGGGGCACAAGACAGGACTCCATTTACCTCAGGGGAGAGCTTCTGGCGATGGTGGAGAGAAAGGGAGTCGATTCTGCTAGAAGGTAGCCAGATGTTTATTCCATGAGCACAGATATGTCTGCACTGGGCTACTGCTGATAACAGAATCGAGGCCGCATGGTCTCATTCACATTTTAAGCTCAGGACAGGGGAAGGGGAGGGGACAGGTGAGTCACCAACCAGGTGAAGGGGCAGGGTCTCAAGGTACTAGGGACACCTATCACACGACGCCTTGCTGGTATGTTAGCCTGATTGACAGGGCACACTCAGCGAGGGCGAGGGGAAAGGGAGAAGGTAAAACAGGATATTGCAACACACCACAAAATCTCCCCCTAGTTTTGTTTAAAAAGAAGAGGGCTGTGTTTATGGTGCAGAATGATTCTACTGAGGCTTCTAGGTCATCCACTGGAGCACTGAGGCCTTCCAAATGGTAGACCTCAGGAGGGGGAGATGAGCTTGAGATTAACTTGAGAACCATGCGTCTGATTACTCCAAAAACAATGCTAAAAACTACAATAACTACAACTAAAATAAACAGCACTAAAATTACAGTTTTCAGAATAGATCCCAACTAGCCCGAGAGTCCCCAGCCATTGAAAAGTCCATTCAGCTCGTTGTCAGTTTCTCTGTTGATGTCTGAGAACCTTTATCGAGGTAGTCCATATGTGGTTTGGGCTGCAGTACTATGTAGGAGATTGCAGGTGGGATGATCACGAGTAGGATGAGAAGCAGGCTCAGTCTCATGACGTCTCGAGGCTACACACGAACAGTGGGATCTAAACTGGTACAAAAACTTGAGACAAACATATATTACAAACTATTCCAGATAGGAGGCTTAAATGGAATTTCCTCCAGAGAACGCGTGCGGCGTTTTCTTCTCCAGGCAGCGTGAGCAACCTGGGGTGCTTCTGCAGATTTCTCTGAGACTTTGGGAACATAGGGCTTTACCCATTTGGAAGGAACCCACCTTAAACCAGAGGGGTGGACACACAGGCGTATCCACGTCCCCAAGTAACCAATTTGTAAGGTCCCACCATTTTCCAGGTCTCAGGGTCTTTTACTAAAACCGGAGGTTTTTCTTTTATCAACTTGTGACTGCTCCCACCAAAGTGGCGTAGGATGGGTGGGTTCAGGCTGTCAAAAGAACAATTCAGAAAATTGATTGTGAATAGTGCCCTGGATAACCGGATGTGGGGAGGTTCTACTTTCAGAACCTGTTGTTGCTGGTCCAGGACCCTTTTAATATCACGGTGAGTTCTTTCTACAATGGCTTGACCTGTAGGGGAGTAGGGGATGCCAGTTTTGTGCTCTACTCCCCATTGCTGCAGGAAGCTCCCGAATTCCTTGGATTTATAAGCAGGCCCATTATCAGTTTTCAGCTCCTTGGGGATGCCCATGAAAGAAAAAGCCTGTAAGAGGTGCTTAATAGCATCAATAGATGATTCTCCTGTGTGGGCAGAAGCATAGACCGCTCCAGAAAAGGTATCTACACTAACATGAACATATTTCTGCCGTCCAAAAGCCTGTATGTGTGTTACATCTGTTTGCCACAGTTCACAACTGTTCAGTCCCCTTGGGTTTGCTCCCGTACTCACTGTAGGGAGTGCATGTTGTTGGCAATTTGGGCACGTGGCCACAATCGCTTTGGCCTGTTCTCGAGTGATGTTAAACTGACGAACCAGGCCAGGTGCATTTTGGTGGAAAAGCTAGTGGCTGATTTTTGCCTGTTCAAAAACATTTGGGAGAGTGGCCATCACTGCAGGTGCAGCAAGAGCATCTGCCCTTCTGTTGCCTTCAGCGATAAACCCTGGCAAGTCAGTGTGTGACCTGACATGCATCACATAAAAGGGTTGCTCTCGGTGAGTGACTAACTTTACCAGTTTTGAGAGCAATTCAAAAAGTGCAATGTTAGATACATCTTGCAGTATTGCTTGATCTGCTCTGGATACTACTCCTGCCACGTATGCAGAGTCTGTAATCAGATTAAATGGTTCTGAGAACCTTTCAAAAGCCCTAACAACCGCAGCCAATTCAGCAACCTGAGGTGAACCTTCCACCTCAGCAATGTCCGTCTCCCACTGCTGGGTTTTGAGGATCCTTCCAAGTCATAACAGACTTGTGTGACCTCCCGGACGCATCTGTAAAGACAGTTAGAGCCCTTTTTAAAGGTCTCCTACTTAGAGCAGTTCTTAATTTTAAAGTAAATTGAACATCTTGTTCAAACAATTTGCAAGCGGGCCGTGCTACCGAAAATTGTCCTGAGTAGGAATCCAGAGCAAACTGCAACACTTCATTTTCTTGAAACAATTGTTCCAGTATCTTCATAGTATTTTGACCTGATTTTAACTCAACTGGAATGTGAATGCACTTAAAATCACATCCTGCTAACTCCCTGATCCGGGTCCTTGCTTTCCGGATCAGTTCTGCTATCAGCTCCTGAGGCTTTGTCAGTCTCTTGGATCTTTTGTGACTGAGGAAAACCCATTCTATGATCAAGAGAGAGTCCCTCTGGTCCCGGTCCTTTTTTGGTGTGTCCTTTGCCTTAGGTGTTTGTTGTTCCTCCCACTGGAAAATAATTCCATGGAGGTGTGGCAACTTGCCTAGGATGATGAATTTGAATGGCAGATCAGGCCGGCATCGGTGGGCCTGTCTTGTGGACATTGCAATCTGAACCTTTTCTAGAGCTTTCCGTGCCTCTGGGGTAATAGACCTAGGAGCACCTGGGTCCTCTCCCCCTTTCAATAAATTGAAAAGAGGGGCAAGGTCTTCATTAGTCAGACCAAGCCATGGTCTTACCCAATTCAAAGACCCACACAACTTGTGGACATCCGCAAGGGTCTTGATCCTTGGATTGATTTCTAGTTTTTGAGGAACAATGGTCTTATTTCCAATTTCTAAGCCCAAATACTTCCAAGGTGGCATCTTTTGAATTTTCTGTTCTTGGAGCTCGAACCCTGCAACAATCAATGCATCGATCGTTAGGTCAAGCGCATGTGTGAGTAAATCATCATTGGGGGCACACACAAGGATATCATCCATATAATGATAAATGATGGCCTTCTCTGCAGCCGCACGCATTGGGGAAAGCAGGGAAGAGACATACCACTGGCAGATAGCTGGAGATACCTTTAGGCCCTGAGGAAGAACGGTCCAATGGTACCTTTTCATAGGAGCTTCTGAATTGATAGAAGGGACAGAGAATGCCAAACGCGGTGCATCGTCAGGGTGCAATGGGATTTGGAAAAAACAATCTTTAATATCAATAACAGCTAATTTCCAATCTTGAGGAAGCATTGTTGGGGATGGCATGCCAGGCTGGGGAGAACCCATATCTTCAATTACATTATTAATTTGTCGGAGGTCACAGAGAAGTCGCCACCTCTTTTTGTCAGCTTTTTGGATTACAAACACTGGAGAGTTCCATGGGACATGGTCTCCACAATGTGGCCCTTTCTTAGTTGCTCTTGTACTAGTTCTTCAAGCACTTTTATTTTTTGTTTACTGAGTGGCCACTGTTTCACATCAACTGGTTCGTCTGTTTTCCACTTAAGTTTTTGAGTGGGGCGCTGTTGTTTAATGACTGCTGCACAAAAATGCTGTGGAGAGTCTGGAATATTAATTGTGAACCCCACTGGGCCATTAAATCTCTCCTTAACAAAGGTTCTGAATAATCTAACACAAATGGACGGATATTTGCCAATTGTCCGTTTGGACCCTCGAACTGAATAATGCTTTTGGATTGCCTTGCCAATTGCAGACCTCCTACACCTCGAAGGTGACCAGCAACATTTTGTAAAGGCCAGTGTGCTGGCCAGTCTTGTACTGGAATCACTGTGCAGTCTGCACCTGTGTCTACAAGCATCTCAATGCGTTTAGACTCTCCACCCCCACTGACATTGCACCACAATTTGGGTTTATCTGTCCCAATAACTTGGACCCGGGCGACTGTGGGCCCCTGTTTTTCGACATTTTCAGGTAAAGATGGCACAGGGATAGCTTGAGCAACAATTTGTCCCTTAGGAAGAAACAGGGGTGGGTGGAAACAATGCAGGCTGAGAACAAATTGCTTGGGATCTGATGTTGTCAGTCCCGGAGCAATTTCGATCTCTTGTGGTGTGTTTTTGTCCCCAGTGATGATGTACTTACAACAAATTTGGTTCCAAGTACCCTTCTGTTCAGGATTTACAGTGTCCTTCAGGTGGAGTGACTCTGTCAGCTGCAACCTGTAAGGCTCATTGACAGAAGATGCGGTTAATACAGAATCACTTAAATCACAACAAAGGTTATTTTGTTAAAATTTCAACAGTGGACTAGCAGACTTGGTCTTTGAAGCACCTGCTTCACTTACACAAATGTTAATATTATCGCGCGCTTAATTTGTTTTGCTACCCTTATTCTCTTGGCCTGCTCTTTTTATGTCTGCACGCCTGGCAGGCTGGCGCTTTATTCTTCGTTTTTTTGTTGTTGACTCCCAGGGAGGGCTTGCAGTTCTCCTCCCCTGCCATTTCTAAATTCATCAAATTCCTTTTTCAGGGGGCACTGGTTACTCCAGTGCCCTAGGTTGTTACAAAGCAGGCATGGTTTAGTGGGCTCAACCATTGCTGGTCTCCACTGCTGCCCAGGGTACTGCTGTGCTGAGGGAAAAGGTGCAGGGCTGGCAACGGCAACACGCTGAGGTGGTCTTGGCAGCAGCCTTGGTCTGGTGTCTTCAGCCACACTCATCAGAGGCACTTTCCTGTTACAGACTAGAAGCATATCTTTTAATGTAGGGGAAGGTTCCATAGGAAGGCTCAGGATTGCTGCTCGACACTGTTCATTTGCATTTGTAAACGCTATTTCTTCTAAAATTGCTTCCCTTGCATTTTCCTTTTTAACTTGTATTTCAATGGCTCTAGTTAGCCTTTCTACAAATTTCACAAAAGGCTCTGATGGTAGTTGTTTGATTTTACTATAGGGCTCAAAAGGCCCCTCAGGTTGGAGGGAAAAGAATGCCTTTTCAGCTGCTTCTTTTACTTTCTCAAGTGTTTCTGCAGGAATTGCAGCAGCTTGGACTGAGGGAGAAGACCATTGACCCTCACCACAGAGGTGGTCAATAGTGATAAGGTTACCATTGTTGTCCTTTGCTGTGTTTGGATCAGCCTGTAAGCCTGGGAGAGCATCTTTTAGCAGTTGTTTCAATGCTGATTCCCATAATTTGAATTCCGTGGATGTCATGAGACATGAAAACAGTTGTTTTAAATCATGTGGAACCACAATAGTCCTACTTAATTCAGAATTTAAAAGGCCACGGAAATATGGACTGTGTGGACCATATTCTTTATGAGATTTACAGATCTCTTTAATCAATTGTCGTCCAAAAGAACTCCAATTAGCAGTTGGGGCTGCTCCAGCTTGAGCTGCAGGCTGAAACGTAACAGGGGCCAGTGACAACATGGCACCATGCATTGGGTCTGCTGTCCCCTGCTCTGTATCCCTTGAATCAGAAGCATTGGGATCACAGCTACAGGTTTGGGGACAGGCAGTGGGTGTGTCCCCACCGTGGGAACCCAGGGAGGGGGCGGGGAAAGGGAGCCGGCAAGGGGCGGGGAAACCGTGGGAACAAGGGGCGGGTCAAGGGGCTGGCAGGGGGCGGGGATACCGTGGGAACAGAGGGCGGGGTCACCTGGTGACATCACGTCAGCAGCCGCCCCCTGGCAGGAGTAGAGGGGCGGAGCTGAGGGTACTGCAGGAAAGGCGGGGGGAGGGGGGAAGGTGTCACGAGGAACAGGAGGAGAGGGGGATGGGGATGGAATTTTGGAATGCTTAAGAGGATTTTGGGAAGAAGAAGACCCGGTTTGGGAAGATGCCACGTGGCACCCACCATCTTGTGCACCCCCTAGGGACTGGGGGCCATTTTGGACATCACTGCTCTCTGAAAAGCTAACACGTGCTCGGGATTTTTTTGGGGAAAGAGGTTTAGGGGTTTTAGAGGGAGAGGGAGGAACAGGGAGAGCAGAGGCACATGGCTTTACATTTGGCTTTTTCTCCATTTCCTTTTGTTTGAGCAATGCTGTTCGAATTTGTAAACTCCAGAACACAAATTTAGCTGAGGGTAATTTGCCATATTGTCCTAAGGTTATCAATTCATTCCCAACTTTATCCCAGAATTTAATATTGTGGATTTCTTCAGGGGAAATATTTGGGAACTGCAGAAAAAGCCATCTTATAAACTGTTTCAATTTTCCTTTAGAGAATTTCACATTACTCTTGACTAAAATGCTAACAATATGATAATACACTCCCCTTTGTACAATGCTAAGTTTGGAACCCATGTTAAAAAGCAAAGTACTTAATCTCGCCTGACCAAAAACAAAGCTAAAATCAGCTACCAATTTCTAAAAAAACCACAGATAGAAAGCGATAACGAGCAGACAAAAGCTTCACAATGCAGCTGTATATACTGCTTTTAAAATTCCCGGGCAGCAGCGGCAGGGCACGCCCTGCCGAGCCGAGGCAGAAACAAAGCCTCCCCCGCGGAGCAGAGACAGCAGCCACTCCACGTGGCAGCCGAAACCGGGACGCCCCCCCCCCGCCGCCGCGTGTGCAAAGAGCACTCCCGACCCCGCAGGTCCCCCGGCCACGTGGAAAGAGAGCCCCCCCCTCCCCCGCAAAGAGAAAGAGAAAGAGAGTCTCCTAACACGTGTCTGAGCACGCTGCTGAGCCGGGGGGGAAGGGCAGAGAGCGATCCCGCTCCGGCGCGAATTCTAAAAAACAGTGAAACACGCGGCAAAAAATAAAGCTAGAACGCTATGAATTCTTGTCTGTGGGGCTGCGCAGCCAAAATGCAAAGGCAAAAAGGAACAGAACTCGCGGCAGAGTCTGTTTTTGAGCTTCTGCTCTACCGAAAGCAGAGATACTCACGTGAAATGGAAGCTGTAGGCTGGGTACAGGCAGGCAGGTCTCCACCGGAAAAGGACCTCTCTCTGGGTGCAAGAGAGGCTGCCCTTTTCTCCCTCTGGAAAATGTGCTCACCACAATGAAGCTGGGCTTTCCAGAAGGCACCGAACAGTCCACGAAACTTTTTCTGGGAGTATTCCCAAAGTCTCTAGCTGGGAGTCTTGAAGCCAGGCTCCTTTCAGCTGGATGCACGGCTGGCAGAAGCTTCTCTGAGGAACTGCGAGTCCGTTTTCGGGCTGCAGAGTCGAGCCACCCACAGGGACGCCAATATATTGGAATATGTATCCCAATATAACCAGTTAGATGGTGCCTAGGCCAGTTCTGACCTTCGCTGCTTGGCCAGAGGCAGCACTGTGGTGTTTTACCCCAGAGATACCTTGGCTGGCGGCAGAGTGCAGCGGGGCACAAGACAGGACTCCGTTTACCTCAGGGGAGAGCTTCTGGCGATGGTGGAGAGAAAGGGAGTCGATTCTGCTAGAAGGTAGCCAGATGTTTATTCCATGAGCACAGATATGTCTGCACTGGGCTACTGCTGATAACAGAATCTAGGCCGCATGGTCTCATTCACATTTTAAGCTCAGGACAGGGAAGGGGAGGGGACAGGTGAGTCACCAACCAGGTGAGGGGCAGGGTCTCAAGGTACTAGGGACACCTATCACACGACGCCTTGCTGGTATGTTAGCCTGATTGACAGGGCACACTCAGCGAGGGGCGAGGGGGAAGGGAGAAGGTAAAACAGGATATTGCAACACACCACAACAGAGATGGACTCTGGCAGAGGGACCTTCAAACTCAGTGTGTTTTGGGGGAAAGCCTTCTAAATATGATTGTCTGGCAAAAGATTTTGTGAAAATAAAAAGTATAAGGAAGATTGAAATGAAAGCAAGATCTGAGATACCTTAGTTAGTGAACAACTGGAAAACAATGGTGTGGCCCAACTGAAGGTAATCCCCTTTTGATGAAACAATTCCCTCTGCTTGCAGACAGATCCAAGGGTCAGAGCAGACCTTACTAGCTCAGCAGAAGGGGTCCAAAGAGGAGTTTTTAGGGTTTAAAATGTAACACAGTATGGTGATGTAATGACTTTTACAGGCTGTATGTAAATGCTATAGGATTTGTATCTTGTACTAGATTGGTTAGTGAGAAATAGAATATTCAACACAGAAGAAAATTTATTGTATTGTAACAGGAACCTTACTCTCTTATGCTCTTCTCCTCTTACCCTCTCACCCTCTCTACCCCTCTCTTCTCTCGGGCCTGCTCCGAGCTGTGCCTGGCAGCTCCAAGCAGGGCCCTGCACCCAGGCCCTTTGCAATAAACCGCAAGTTCCACGCCCTGGCTGCAGAGCTCTCTCGTCTCCGTCCGTCCCGACCGTCCTACCCCCAGTGCTCCTACAAACGCTCTCATCCCTTGTTTTCCCCAAACCAGGATTTCCCATTGCCAACCCCAGGGAGGCTGCGAGGAAGAGGAAGATGCCCCGGGACACTGAGGCAGGTGAGGAGGAAGTCAGTGCCCCTTTCCCCTCTGTGCTGCTCCATCTCCCAGCCCAGCACGGCCCCGGCTGCAGCTCAGCCCTGGGGGATCTCCTTGCCCTTGCCTGTGGCACGGAGGCAAATCCCATCCTGTCCTTGTCCTTCCTCCCCCAGAGCAGGAGCTGAGCATGGAGAGCAGGGAGGACAAATGCCCACGGCAGAACCTGGTGGAAGAGGCCGTTTTGAGCGGCTCCACGGCGCAGGAAGCCAATGGGGAGGAAAAGCCCCGGAGATGCCGCACGAGGAGGGGCTGCAAACGCAGCCGGCGGGGATCTGAGGGGGAAAGAGCCAGCCTGGGCCGGGAAGGCGGCCGGAGATGGAGCCAGAGCTCGGAGCTGGTGCTCCATGAGCAGCTCCATGATGGGGAGAAGCCCCACACATGCGAGGAGTGTGGGAAGAGCTTCAGGTGGAACTGTGACCTGAATGTGCACCAGAGGACCCACACTGGGGAGAAGCCCTACGAGTGTGGGGAGTGTAGGAAGAGCTTCAGCGTGACTTCCCACCTGATCAACCACCAGAGAATCCACACTGGAGAAAGGCCGTACAAGTATCCCAGTGTGAGATGTGCTTCAGCCAGACGTCCGGCCTGATCCAGCACCAGAGGACCCACACTGGGGAGAGGCTCTATGAGAGTTCCAAGTGTGGGAAGAGGTTTCCGACCAGCTCCTGTCTCCTCCGGCACTATCGGAGTCACACAGAGGAGAGGCCCTTCCAATGCCCCGACTGCGGGAAGGGATTCAAGCACAACTCCAACCTCATCACCCACCGGCGCATCCACACAGGGGAGAGGCCCTACGAGTGTCCCCAGTGTGGGAAGAGCTTCTCCAGCAGCTCTAACTTGACCCGACACCAACGGAGGCACCACTAAGGGAAGCCCTGCGAGTGCCCCGAGTGCGGGCAGAGCTTCGTGCGCTGCTCCAGCTCCATCCCCCACTGGAGGAGGCACTTTGGGCACAGCCCTGGTCACTCACATTCCCTGTGATCCATGTTGGGAACACACCTGGCTGCTTCGCCTTTTGGTTTGGCCTTAATTTTCCTCTGCTTCACCTTCATCCTTTAAAAACACCCAAAACTGGATTAAATGAAGGAAATTCATCGAATATATCTGACGTTGCATAATTTCTCACTTGTTTTAGAGGGAGTTTAGTATTTGGGGACGCATTCTGTGTGGAGTGCTGCTGTTGCTAAGAGGAAGGAATTTTTATCTCACCCTCTTTATGTTCCTAAGAACTCCTCCCCTGACCCCAACCCCAATTCCACCCTTTGGATATCCTATAAAAACTCCACGGCCCTGCCTTTGCCCTGTCTTTGGGGGGTAAGAATGGATTCCCAAAGGATCAGCCCTTTTCCCGCTGTATTCTAAGAGGATGAACCTGTTTCACTGGATTCTTAGAGGGTTCTGACTGTCACTGGTTTTTTTTCATTTGTGCTACTGCATTTGTATTTTTAATTTTTCCTAATAAAGAGCTGTTATTTCTACTCCCATATCTTTGCCTGAGAGCTCCTCAATTTCAAAATTAATTATTATTTTTATAGTTGATAATAATAATATTAGTAATAATAATAATAGTAGTAGTGTTGGAAAAGAAATGAAATTTAGCAAAATGTTTTATTATAGTTTAGTTATGAGTTTTGTGTGAATTGGTTTGTTAAAAATAGTTTTGTAGCCGTTGATATTATGTGTTGAGTTCTGTGTAACCTTGGCAGGTGGCCTTATAAACTTAATAAACATTAAGCCAGGGTGGGAAAGTAAGAAGACAAACCGGTTTGGGGGGGAGCATACAGTAGGACAGGTAGAAGATTTATGATTTTGCTCGTGAACTAGGGAATGTATTACAAGGGTCCTTCTTTTGGCAAAGGGCCACTGTTTCTTTGAGACTTTGTTGTGAATTGCATGTATATAAAAGGAAAACACCCTTGCGTGAATTTCAGGGTTCTGATTTTGGGATGTTAGTCCGCAGGCCCTGGGCCCTTCAATAAAGCGCCGCACAAAACTTATCCGAGGTTTGTGTCCTTTATCAATCGGGCAACAGTAGTAGTAGTAGTAAAAGGGAGGGAGTTTACATTTTCTATTTCAGTGGAGGCTCCTGAAATGAGATGAGGATGAGATGACGTTGGGAAGGGATTTAGAGTCGTCGGATCTCAATTAGAGTGGTGAGATGGAGATTGTGTGGGGCTGGGTGTGTGGGATGTATTTGACAGCAAATAGAACTCTGAGACTTACTGATTTCTCTCCCGTTCATGTTCAGTCTGTTGCAGTTCTGTTTGCAGAGTGCCGCCTTCTCAGCTCCTTTTCTTTGTGTCCCCTTTTCCCTCCTGCCTCTCTTTGCCTGCTCTGTTTCTCTCTCAGTGTCTCCCTGGACCCACGGACCACCAGAGACCCTCCCCTGATTTAACTGACCCAGGCACCACCAGAGACCCTCCCTATATTTAATTGCCTCAGGGACCACCCAATACCCTCCCCTGATTTATTGCCCCAGTGACCACCAAAGACCCTCCCCTGATTAAATTGACCCCTCCCCTGATTTAATTGACCCCTGCCACCAAAGACCCTCCTCTGATTTAGTTGACCTTTCCCTACTTTAATTCCCCTTCCCCTGATTTAATTGACGCCTGCCCTGATTTAATGACCCCTCTGTCCCCACAGACCCTCCCCTGATTATTTATTATTTTATTTCCCAATTATTATTTTAATTCCCAGTCCCAGGAGCTGAAGTCCTGAAGGCTGGCAGGGAAATGTCTCTGTAGGATTTTGCTCCATTTCCCTTCAAGGGCAGGAACATCTTTTCCTGGCTGGGAGCTGGAATTGCAGACTTTTGGAATGTGTGCAGGGCAACACGGACAGGCATCAAACATGGACTGGGATCAAATAGGGGTTGGGATCAAATATGGACTAGGATCAAACAGGGACTGGGATCAAATAGGGACTGGGATCAAATATGGACTGGGATCAAATAGGGACTGGGATCAAATATGGACTGGGGTCAACTATTCACTGGGATCAACTATTGATTGGAATCCTATAGTGTGGGATAAACTGGATAAACTTATATAGACTGGGATCAAATATGGGCTGGGATCAAATAAGAATTGGGATAAAAAATGGACTGGGATCAAAATCAACTATGGACTGGGATAAACTGGACTGGGATCAAATCAGGACTGGGATCAACTTTGGACTGGATCAAATATGACAGATTTTATGGACTGGGATCAAATGTGGACTAGGATAAGCTATGGACAGGGATTAAATATGGACTGGGATCAAATATGGATTGGGATCAAATGGACTGGGTTCCTACAGACTGGGATAAACTGGACTGAGATTATATAGATGTCGTGGTTTGAGAGGAAGTTAGTTTTCTGGGATATGAAGTGGTCAGGCCAGTAGGTGCTCACATTTGAATACTGGCACCTGGTTTGGCCACTGGGGACATTGGATACGCCTCTGAGAACACAGGGGTTAAAAAGCAGAGCACTCCCGGGGGAAGCTCTCTTGGGTTCCAGCGAGGGAAGCAGGTCGGGCCTCCCCTGCCCAGCTCCTGGCTGGTTTGGGGCTGGGTGAGGTAGGCCTGGCCCGAGGATGGAAGGGTGGAAGAGCCCCGAGAGGCATCGGGCAGCCACACCTCCCCCCCAGGAGACAGAGAGAGACAGAGCGCCTGTGCCACCGTGAAATTTGATATCCTGTGCTGGCAGCACAGCCCGGCTGGCGGGGAAGGGCGGCGGGATGCAGCTGTGGGAGCTTTGGGTGGGCAGAGCCCGAGCTTTTAACCCTTTTTCGGACAAGGAAAACTTTGCAGAACATTAACCTTTCCTAGAAGAGAGATAAGAGATGAAATGGAAGAAGGAAATGTGCAAGTGTGAAGGTCTGGGCAAGTGAAAGATGTCGGGAGAGTAGAGAAGAATCTTAGGTGGGAAGAGATGATGGAGTGGCCTTAGCTGGACTTTTCCTGTATGGCCATGGACAGAACCATGTTTCCTGTGACACAGAGACTGCATCCAGGGGGAGGCAATGGCTCAGAGCCAAGAGGGTTCAGTGTTGGTACCCCTCGGCCCCAGGGGGTGAAATTTGGGGGGCACAGGTGTCCCAAAGGTGAGACTGTGCCCTTTTTGGAACGGGACAAAGCATCCTTAAAAGGACAACCCTAGAAGCAGCTCTGGTCCATGTGCAGTGGTGAGAGCACTGGACATGGAAGGAAGAGGTCACGATGGCAGATGTTCTCCAGGCGGTGCCACGAGTGACATGGAAACACACGAGGTTTCAGCGGTGTTTCCTGGGGAAGCCTATGGCACAAGAAGGACTCCTCCCCTCTTGATGAACTGAGAATTGATTACCTAAAGGGTGGTGATGGACCGAGAGTTGGTGATTTGCGGGATAGATGTATTGGAAATTTGGTGGGAGGGGGAGGAAATGTTTTTGGAAAGTTTTCATTTACCCTGTGTGTTTTGTGTTACTTAGAGTTGTAGTTTAGTTAATAAAGGTTTCTTTTCTTTATTTCTAAGTGGGGGCCTGCTTTGCTTATTCCTGGTCACATCTCACAGCAGACACCAGGGAGCATATATTTTCATGGGGACACTGGCATTGTGCCAGCATCAAACCATGACACCTACGCTGCCAGTTGGCCTTTTTCCACCTCTCCAGCCATCCCCACAGAGCATTGGCTACCATCCATGAATCAGTGTAGAGGTAGAGCTTTGGCCACTTCTCTCCCTTAGCAATGTCCAGGGCCAGCTGAACAGCTTTGAGTTCTGTAAGTTGACTTGATCCACCTTCTCCTTCAGCAGCCTCTGCAACCTGTCGTGTGGGGCTCCATACGGCTGCTTTCCACTTCTGGTTCATCCCTACGATGCGACAGGAACCGTCAGTGAAAAGAGCGTAGCGCGTTTCCTCTGGGGGCAGTTGGTTATAGGGAGGAGCCTCTTCAGCCCGTGTCACTGGTTCTGGTTCCTCTTCATCAGTAAGACCAAAGTTCTCACCTTCTGGCCAGTTTGTAATTATCTCCAAAATCCCAGGGCAATTCAGGTTTCCAATACGGGCGCACTGTGGGATAAGAGCAATCCGTTTACTCCATGTAGCGTCAGTGGTGTGGTGGGGGGTGGGAACCTTTCCTTTGAACATCCACCCCAGCACCGGTAGTCGGGGTGCCAGGAGGGGTTGTGCTCCCGTGCCAATCACCTCTGAGGCAGCCTGGACTCCTTCATAGGCAGCCAAGATTTCCTTCTCTGTGGGAGTATAGTTGGCTTCTCACCCTCTGTAGCTTCGACTCCAAAATCCCAGTGGTCGGCCTCGAGTCTCCCCAGGCACCTTCTGCCAAAGGCTCCAGGACAAGCCATGGTTCCTGGCTGCAGAGTAGAGCACGTTCTTCACCTCTGGTCCTGTCCTGACTGGGCCAAGGGCAACTGCATGAGCAATCTCCTGCTTGATCTGTGCAAAGGCTTGTTGCTGCTCAGGGCCCCAGTGGAAAGTGTTCTTCTTACGGGTGACCAGGTAGAGAGGGCTGCCGATCTGACTGTATTCGGGAATGTGCATTCTGCAAAAACCTATGGCGCCTAGGAAAGCTTGTGTCTCCTTCTTATTGGTGGGTGGAGACATTGCTGTGATCTTGTTGATGACATTGGTGGGAATCTGACGCCGTCCGTCTTGCCACTTCACTCCCAGAAACTGGATCTCTTGAGCAGGTCCCTTGACTTTGCTCTTCTTGATAGTGAAGCTGGCTTTCAGGAGAATCTGGATGATTTTCTCCCCTTTCTCGAACACCTCTGCTGCTGTCTTCCCCTCACACAATGATGTCATCAATATACTGCAGGGATGTAGGGTAGGATGAAGAAACCATAAACCATACATATCGTAAACAGACGCCAGTATCTTTGTAAACGCTTTATAAATCATTATCACCAAGGCCAGCACAACAGCTATTCCAATCCATACCCCTCTACCTCGTAAAAACAAGTAATTTTACCCTTGTAAAAATTACTTGTTAAGGACAATAATCCTAGTGACCAGAAAGGTATTGAAACCTCAAAAAGGTCTAGAGCCCAGAGCCACACAAAGGCTTTCACACCCAGAGACATCAGGCGTTCAAGCAGCATGGCTACTAACTGCTTTAACAACAACAAACACACAATTGATAGAGCTTTTTTCCAACTTTTCCAGCCCCACGTTGGGCGCCAATTCATGTATTTGTCCAGGTTTAGAGCAAATTTGGGGAAGAATCCCCCAAAGGAGCTCCAGTGAGAAAAGCAGATCCAATCGGCCCCGCCCCCCAACTGGTCTGGGAGGAAAAAATAACTCCTTGGAGAAGGGAGAAAAAAACCTGTTTATTAAACAATAAAACCAAAACAATATCAAACAATGAGACCCCTTGCCACTCTAAAAGAGATTAAAAACTGAGAAAACCCGGGTTCCAGCTCAGTTCACTCAGTCTCTGATCAGTCCCTCCGGTGCTGGAATTGTCGCAGGCCAGGCCTGGCCCGGTGGGCCACAGCTGCAGCTGCCAGTGCTCTCCTGGGTGTTCAGTCCAGAGCAGTTTCAAGAGGTCCAAAGAAAAAGGAAAAAAAAAACAGTCCAGGGAACTTCTTTGCCTCAGCTAGCTAAAACTAACTAAAAAGCAAAAGAAGAGCTCTGTCCCACTGTCTGTTCATCCCCAGACAACACAGTCCAGGAGCAGGAATGTGGAGGAGGAGTGCAGTGTCTGAAAACAAAACTGCGCACTTCTTCTCTTCCCCCCTTCACTCTCTGGAACACTCTTAAAGGTACAAAACTTACTATTCAATATAAACAGAATGAGACGATTGGGGATAAAAGCATAGAGTCAACCCAGGACAAGGTCTAAGTTTCAGAGTGGATTGAAAGACCCCCGTGTCCATCAGGAAATGCCTCCTCTCAATGCAGACCCACCTGAATGTTCTCAAGGGCTGCAGTGTGGAGGGTCCCTGGTGTGATGGGAGCTGTGACAGCCCTGCCAATCCATGTCCATCAAGGGGTGGACTTGCTGGTGCTGAGGGTGCTGCTGTCTGTGCTTGCAGTGTCCTTGTGCCCTGCAGCTGGAGCCCTGGTTCCTTGCCAGGGGCTGTTTGGGTGGGCTCTCCCCTGCCGAGGAGGGCAATGCCTCTGCCAGGTGCTTGTGGCCGAGCCCGTGCCCTGGGTGCTGGGGCCCCCTTGGGCCCTGGGGTTGATCCCTCAGGGGCTGTAGGAACTGTGCCGTGGCCTTTGCCTTCAGCTTGGCCTTTTGCTGCTCCCTTCTTGCACTCACCTGCTGTGCCTTTGTGCCCAAGTGCTGCAGGGCCTTCTTCTGCCCCTCCTGCAGCCCCCTCAGTGCCTGTGGGTGCTCATCCTCTGAAAGCTGCTGAGCTTTCTGCAAAATCATTTGTATCTCCAGTAACCCTAATAAAATCCTTAAAAGATAATCTCCATGCTAAAATGTACATTCCACATTTCCCAGGTGTTCCTTACTCCTCCTCCCTGTGCTCAGGGTGCCCTCCCCAGCCCGTAGCCCAGAGCCGCTCCCTGTCCTGCTGCAGTGTCCAAAGGCGCCCCCCGGCGGGCAGGGCCGGCAGCCCCACGGGGCTGGGCAGCGGCCGGGGCGTCCCGCAGCCTCCTGGGGGCCGGGGGCCGCTGCCGGGCCTGCCCGGGGCTGATGGGATCAGGCAGCGCCCGGCGCTGAGCCCCAGCTGCCCCACAGCCCTGGTCCAGCCCCGCAGCTCCCCACAGGCCCCCAGCCCGTGCTCCCGGTGCCGCAGCTCTGCGCCCGGTGCTGCCGCTGCCCCCCACAGAGAAACCCCCTGAAACCCTGACCTCCTTGTTTTCCTGGCCTGGACACCAGGGATACAAATGATCTGGATCAGCTGACAACTTTTGAGGCTAAGACCCTGCTGACAAACATCCCAATCCTCAGGTTTTTTCTCTTCGTCCTCTTTTCCATCATCCTTTTCCTTCCCACATAAATTCCTCCTGCAGCTTCTTGCCTTAACCATATTGCTGCACACTCCCCTTCAGCCAATCACTTTGCAGCACACCAACACCATCCATGCCCTGTTGTCCAAATGCGAGGGGAATTTGGGGAGGTGGGAGTGGGGCAGCGCCAAGGCCAGGCCCCCCTGCGCTGTCCTGGCGGGAGTGGCTGCAGTGGGGACCGAGTGCGGGCGGGAGCGGCTGAGAGCCCAGCGCTGCCCCAGCCCGACCTGCCCCAGCTCCATCCCTGCCCCTGCCGTGGGATGCTGTGGGTTTGGGGGGAAGAGGGAGCCGGCAGTGGGTGCTGGGCCTGGGGCAGGAGGAGAAGGGAAGGAGAAGCAGGGTTGAGGAACAAAAGGGTCAAACAATGCATGTGGGAGGAGAAGGTGGGATTGTGCAGGAGAAGGAGGAATAGCAGGAGGAAGAGGAGTGGGAGAAAGAGCAAGGACACTGGATGCAGAGGAGGAGCAGAAATAGGAGGCACCACAAGGTTCCACTTCTCCCTGTATCTGAAGCTTTCTTCCCAGCCCCAGTAGCATTCCCCCCGTACCATGCAGGAGGTGACCAGGGAAGGGGAATCCACGATTTTCATGGCGCTGTATCCTGGTGTTTTTTAGCTTTATTGAGCTAAATGTTGTTGCTTTGGGTTTTATTGGTGTGTGAATCTTTATATTTTGAAGGGGGGTTTTGCTGAATCGTGTTGTTTTGGAAGTTTTTGATCTGTGTCTTGAAGTCTGCAGGGTTTTTGTGCTGAATCTTGGTGTTTTGGAGGTTCGGAAAAACACAAGATGCCCAATGACTTAATGAGATGAACTTGGGCAAGGAGGAGCTCCCAGTCAAAGACGCTCTCATTTTGTTTTTTACCCATACCAGGATTTTTCATTCCCAGGGCGTGTGTGGATGGAGGAGGAGGAAAAGCCCTGGAGATTCCGCACGAGGAGGGGCTGCAAACCCAGCCCAGGGAGCTGTGGGGAGGAAAGAGCCCCCCTGAGCCAGGAAGGCGGCCGGAGATCCAGCCAGAGCTCAGAGCTGGTGGAGAAGCCCCATGGCAGGGAGAAGCCCCACAAGTGCTTGGAATGTGGGAAGGGTTTTAGTCGGAGCTTGCACCTGATCGAGCACCAGGTGATCCACACTGGGGAACGGCCCTACGAGTGTGAGGAGTGTGGGAAGCGTTTCAGCTGGAGCTCCAGCCTGAGGCAGCACCAGAGGATCCACACTGGGGAGAGGCCCTTTGAGTGTGGGGAGTGTGGGAAGAGCTTCAGCCAGAGCTCCATCCTGATGCAACACCAGAGGATCCACACTGGGGAAAAGCCCTTTGAGTGTGGGGAATGTGGGATGAGCTTCAGCCAGAAGGGGAGCCTGATGCAGCACCACAGGATCCACACAGGAGGAAAGCCCTATGAGTGTGTGGAATGTGGGAAGAGCTTTAGATACAGCTCTGGCCTGAGGAAACACGAGAGGATCCACACTGGGGAAAAGCCCTATGAGTGTGGGGAGTGTGGGAAGAGCTTCAGCATGAAGTGCCAGCTGACGGAACACCAGAAGATCCACTCTGGGAAAAGCCCTACAAGTGTGGGGAATATGGGAGGAGCTTCAGAGGAAGCTCGGCCCTGATTCGGCACCAGGTGATCCACACGGGGGAACAGCCCTATACCTGCTTGGAATGTGGGAAGAGCTATGGGTGGCACACTGACCTGAGAAAACACCACCAGCGTGTTCACTCTGGGGAGAAGCCCTACAAGTGTCCCCAGTGTGGGAAGAGGTTTCACAGGAGCTCCAATCTCCTCAAACATGAGCGGAGTCACACTGATGAGAGGCCTTTCCACTGCCCCGACTGCGGGAAGGGATTCAAGCTAAACTCCACCCTCACCCTGCACCGGCGCATCCACACGGGGGAGAGGCCCTATGAGTGTGGGGAGTGTGGGATGAGATTCTCATCGAGCTCAATCTTGACCAAACATCAATGGAGGCGCCACTAAGGGAAGCCCTGTGAGTGCCCCGAGTGTGGGAAGAGCTTTGTGTGCTGCTCCAGCTCCATCCCCCATGGGAGGATCCGTGTTGGATGATCCCCAGTGACCCTCGTTTGTCAGAGTCCTGGTGATCTGTGGTCCTGGTGATCCAAGTTGGAAGGCATCTGGCTGGGGGGCTCCACATCTTCCTGGTTCCCTGAGGGTACCTAGATAAACCCAGCGGCAGGAACATCCATCGGGATGCACACCTACAATGGGAATTCCATGGGGAAAGCAGATTTGTTGACTTTCAACCCCATAAAATCTTTTGCATTCAATTCTATCTTCCTGTGACATCAAGGAGTATTGAATGGTCTTGGAGGTATATTCTGGGTTGACTATTTGGTGCTTGTATCCCCAGTCTGTTCTGTTTGTGCTGAAAAAGAAGTTTTGCACTTTCAAGACTTGTCCTGAGAGTGAAACGGGGAGAGAAGAAGCACGGAGTTTGTTTTCAGAAACCGCACTCACTCCTCCACATTCGTGCTCCTGCACTGTGTTGTCTGCGGATGGACAGACAGCGGGACAGAGCTCTCCTTTCCTTTTAGTTAGTTTCATCTAGCTGAACCAAACAAGTTCTTTGGACTGTGGGGTTTTTCCCCTTTCTTTGGACCTGTTTAAACCTGCTCTGGCCTGAACACCAGAAGAGCATGGGCAGCTCACACCTGTGGCCCACCGGGCTGGGCCTGGCCTGCGACATTTCCAGCACCAGAGGGACTGATAAGAGACTGAGTGAGCTGAGCCTACAGACCATGGAGGGACTTTCTGAGTTTGTGTCTCTTTTAGAGCGGCAAGAGGTTTTATTGTTTCATAATATTTAGGTTTTATTGTTTAATAAACACTATTGCCCAAGGGTGTCTTCTGTAGCCAAATGGTGAAAAACTGGGGAAAAGACCAAGATTTTTGAGACAGTGAGATAGAAACTCCACCAGAAAAGGTTCTTCCCTTCTACCCAAGCACATGGATCCTCAGCTGGTATGGACAAGGAAATCCTTTTCTTTTGGCCATGATTTTGTTTTAATTTCTCTTTATCCCTTTAAAATATCCAATACTGAGGTAAAAATAGACATTGAACTAGGACTTGGGTGTGGTCAGGGTAGCACACATGGACACATGGAGAGAGACTTGGGGACACATGGATATTAACAGGGATGGGGCCATTTGTGGGGACATGGGGGGACACGGGCATGGATGGAGATGTGGGGGACAATGACAGGGATGGAAACCTGATGGGGAGACAGCCATGGGTGAGGACATGGTGGGACATGGGCAGTGACATGTGGGGACATGGCCATGGCCGGTGCCATGGGGGGACTTGCAGGGGACGTGGGGGATGCTGGGTTTGAGGGAGTTGAGGGTTCCTGGGAGGGACTTGGGTCTTGCTGAGGCCTTTGGGGACCCCAGGCTGAGCAGCTCCAGCTGTGCTGGGAGACCCTGGGGGAGGTTCTGGGGCAGCTGCTCAAGGACCCCCTGACCAGGAGCCCCAGCCAGGCATTGGGCTCCTGGAAGGGGATGAACGTCCTTGTCCCCAGGAGGGAAATCCCAGCACCCCCAGGGTGTCAGGGGCAGCTGAGAGGCCACAACAGGGAGGGGAAAGCAAGAGAGAGCTGTCACACTTTTAAGCTACACCCCAAAAGTCCCAAAACTGAGGGATTCCTCCCAGGAAAAAGCAGCCAGGAGCTGCTAGAATAGAGGGAAAGGGGAGATGTGACTCTCCAGACTGAGCAGGAGGGGCCTGCATCCCCCAAAAACAAGAACAGGGGTGAGGGCTGGGGGCACAATGGGGAAGGGGTGGAAGAGCAGGGGAAAAGAGGATTCAGAGTGCAAGAGGGATGGGACCCCCAAATTGAGTTGGGAGGGGTCTTTGGGTTGGGGGAATGATGGGTGAGGGAAGGGAAAGGTGGGGATGGAACAGAAAAAGAGCAGTTCCATGGGGATCCCTTTGTCCCCATCATTCGATTCCTGGAGTGATTCCCTGGGGCTCTGGGGGGGAATGGATCCGCACTGGGTGGGTCCCCAAGCCCCCTGCCCAGCCATGGGGGGGCTCATGGGGGGTTCCCTCCACCCAAATGCTGGTGGTGCTGCAGCCATGGGGGAGAGGTGGGATCTGGAATGGGCAGGGAAGGAAGAGCAATAGGAAGAGGAAGGAGAGGAGGAGGATCGAGAAAAAGAGGAGCAGGAACAGGAGGAGGAAGAGGAGGAGTCACAGCAGAACCACGCTTTTCCTGCCTGCCTGCTGAGTCTGCAGCTCCCCTGGCCCTGGCAGCATCGATCCCCCAGATCCCACAGGTGAGCAGGGAGGGGGAACTGACCCCAAATCCACTGGGGGGGCCTCTGGGAGGATTTGTTTGCAGGGTAGGGGATGTTTGGATCTTGCAGGTCCCCAAGGGTGAGACGCAGATGCCCCTTTGGAGACTTGGGCAGGGTTCCGGTGGCAAACTGGCTGGGGAGGTGGTACCAGTTGTGGGGGGACATTGGCATCAGAGTGGGGAGAGCAGCAAAGGCCAATTCTGGCAGCCTGGAGGGGTGGGGGAGGCTGGAGATGAGCAGGGTCTGGGCCTGCCTGACTGTGAACAGGGCTGTTACTTCTGGAGCTGTACTTGGGCAGCAGGACCAAGGGCTCACCCACTGTTTTTCCCCCAAGCCAGGATTTGTCAGTCCCAAACTTTGTCTGGATGGAGCTGGAGGAGGCTGCCAGGAAAAGGAAGATGGCCTGGGACACTGAGGCAGGTGAGGAAGAAGTCACTGCCCCTTTCCCCCTCTCCTCTGCTCTGTGTCTCAGCCCAGCATTGCCCCTGGCTGCAGGACAGCCCCACTGCTGACACCGTCCTGCCAGGGATTAATTGGTGGGATCCCTTCCCCTTCCCTCTAGCACAGAGGCAAATCCCATCCTCTCCTTGTCCACAGCTCCTTCCTCTTCTCTTTCTGTCCTTCCTTCCTCATTCCTTCCTCTCCTTTTCTTTCCTTACCCCAGGCACTGAGCAGCAGATGGAGACCAGGGAGGACAAATCCCTGTGGTATTCACATTTCTTTGAATAGAGACATAATTCTCTCTCACAGGATTTCTCCTGGGAAGCTGTGGAAAGGCTGAGAAAGCTCAGAAAGGAAGAAAACAATTCTTATCTCACTTGCTGCACCTGTTGTTTGGCACATGTGGAATGTGTTATTGAGATTGCTTACCGAGAGTGATTTGTTAATTGGACTGTGGTGATGGTTGTTTGGACTGATTGACCAATTAGGTCAAAGCTGAGTCATGACTGTCTGTAAAGAGTCAGAGGTTTTTCTTTAGTATGTAATTTAGTATAGATTTAGTATAGCAATAAATATATATATATTTAGTATATATATATATAAATATATATATATACTAAATATATATAGTATATATAAATACTAAATATAAATAGTATATATAAATATATATATATTTAGTATATATTAATATAGTATAATATAGTATAGAATAAAGCATCTGTTCAGCCTTTAAAATCATGGAGTCAGAGCACGTAATTCCTTGGATGGGTGAGACAAAGTAGAAATTTAACAGGATAGAAATGCATTTTTGGATTTAGGTGAAAAGTGCTGTTCTGAGCCTGTAACTTGTTTATCTGTGCTTAAGACTCCCTGTTCTCACAAGAGAGGAAAAAAATCAAAGAAAAAATCTTGTGCTGACAGAATGGCCTCGACCAAGAGAAGGAATTCAAACTCCCAAGATAAGCGGAGGCCCCTTTGTCAGGGCCAAAGGCTGAGGCTGACTAGAGAGTCTCTGCGCAAAAGGCAAGGACTGATAAAAACTAATTGCAACCTGTAACGTGAAATCAGTAAAATGAATATGAATGAGACAACATGCATATGTATAAGCAAGGGGGAATTCTCAGGGGTGCGCGTGTCCTTTAGGGGGAACAACAATTCCCACATGCGTCCAGTGCTAAACATACCGGCTTTACGACTTTGTACAAAGTTGTGGAGTTTCCCCTTTTTTTCCACTAATCATTTTGGCGAGCCAGCCACGACATTGACTGTACTCACAGGGGCAGAAGGGAGGACGGACTCCTGGGCACTCCCTGGGATTTTCCTGGAGGAGCTCTGCTCCATCTCGGCTTGCCTCCTGCGGCTGCAGACAATGACCTGCTGCTGTGCAGATACACGGTATGTCTGTCAAAGGGCCCAGGGGAGATAGGGCTGCTGATAAGTCACTCAGAGACATCTGAGTGCACAGCCTCGTCCCTGTGCTTGCAGGCAGCCATCGACCAGGAGCACGGTCAGCGGCAGAGGTTCCCGGTTGATAGCACGACTGGGAACGGGTTCATTGTTCAATGGAGCAGCCGCTAGCGACTCTGGGGTGAGCCGAGTGAACCCGAACTTTGTGTGCTTGTGGTGTCCTGACATTGTATGGCTAATGCGTTGTGTGGTTAATGTTGGTGTGTTTGTAATTGTGTGAGTGTGTGGTGTATAAAACAGACCGAGTCAGTGAGTGAGTGAGTGTACCCACGGCGTGCGGGGGCAGTTCTACCCGTGTCTGAAGCAGCCAGGTGAGGCCCAGAGCACTGGCTGGGGCAGGCTGTGAGGGCAGGGAACACCCCGTGGAGTAGTGGAACAAGTGGAGAAACGTGGGTGAGGACATTTATTAATTTATTGTGTTTAAAGGTGATGATGTGTGATTTATGTAGATTGTGCACATTTTAACCGTGCCTAGATGAACTCAGGGGATTCTTCTGCCCCCGCAGTTTGGACTTGGTCCCTGGAATTTTACTGTGTGCTGTTATTTTGATTGTGTCCAGAGTGTGTGAGGACCAGAAGAGGCTGATAAGCTGATGTGGGTAGATGATGAAATGTTGTATTTTGGGTTGTGTCAAGAAAAGTGGGCACTCTTAAGAGATACCCCTTTCCCAGTGAGTTTGTGTGGTTCTTTCCCCACATTGTGGTAATTTGATTGTGGTATTGTAGGCTTGTGTTTGTGGAGATTTTAGGATTTTGTTTGCAACAAGTGAAGCATTTTACGCGGAAAAACTGCAGTATGAAGCCTCAATGCCTGTAACAGATGATTATGTTATAGTAAGGGGGCAACTGACCAATCTGAAAAATCATATTTTGCAAACCATCAAAATAGTCATAGTTTTTTGTATATGCCCAACTCTCCAAAGGCCCTGTTGGGTAGGGACTTGTTGGAGCAGCTGGAAGCAAAGATCACATTTAAAGATGGAGAGATTATTTTAGAGGTAAAGGATGAAGAATATGGAGATATATTGAGCTTAATTTTAACAATTAGTGAAACTGAAATTGAAAATAAGGATGAAATTAACAAGAAAATAATGGATCCATGTTCCCGGGGTATGGGCCTCTAACATAGCAGGGAGGGCAGAGAATGCACCTTCTGTACAAGTTAAGGAAAACAACCAGCTAGGGTCAGGCAGTACACCTTGTGGCAAACCCATACACCCTGCTAACATGTTTGACACCTGACCTACCCTAGTTTACTGTTTTAGATGTGAAAGAGGCCTTCTTTTGCCTCCCTATTCATGAAAATTTTTGCATTCAAATGAGAAAACCCTAAAAGCAGGCGCAAAACCCAGCTCACATAGTGTCATGTTTTGAGCCTGGCACAGAGCCAGTGCCCCCATGAAAATGCCCTCACCCTGGGGTCTGCTGTGAGATGTGACCAGGAATAAGCAAAACAGGCTCCAGCTTAAACATAAAGAACACTTTATTACCTAAACTACAGAAAAATAGGAGAAAACTATAAGGAAAAGAGAAAAAAAAGTTGAAAACCTTACAAAAAACACTTTCCTCCTCCCCACCACCAGAATTTCCCAATCACATACATTCTCCCAAAATCACCAACTGCCCAGTCTGGCACCACCCTTTAGTATACTCAAACTTCAGTCCAAGAAGAGGAGAGGAGTCCTTCTTGTTCCATAGGCTTCCCCTGGAAACACGCTGAAACCTCGTGTGCTTCCAATGTCACTCGGCACCGCCCGGAAAAAGTCCTTTTGCCGCTTGTGACATCTTCCTTCCATGCTCAGTGCTCTCACCACCGTGCATGGACCAGAGCTGCTCCTAGGGCTGTCTTTTAAGGATGCCTTGTCTCACTCCAAAAAGGCACAGTCTCTGCTTTGGGACATCTGTCACCCCCATATTTTTCCAACCCCCTGGGCCGAGGGGTCCCCACAATGAACCTCCTGGTTCTGAGGCACTGCCTCCTAAGTGCAGTCTCTGTGTCACAGGAACAAACTGAGTCCATGGCTACAAGAAAAGTCCAGCCAAAAGGCCACTCCAATCATCTCTTCCCACTCAATCATCTCCACATCCTTCCGGCCAGGTCCTTGTCTCATCTCATCTCCTATCTCCCTTCTTATTCAGCTCCGAGGAGGATCAGCATTTTTGCAAGGCCCCAATCATGAAAGAAAGGGGTTAAAACTTCCAGTCTCTGTCTGTCCCAGGACGCCGGTACTCCCACACACGCTGCTGCTGCTCCGGCCGGCCGGGCTGCACCCTTCTCCCCCCTTTCTCCTCCTGGGCCGGCTGCTATCACATTCAGACACCAACTCTCCCCCTCTCTCCCTCCTGGGGGGGGGGAATGGCTGCCCGATGTCTCTTGGGGCTGCTCCTCCACCCTTCCATCCTCGAGGGCCTTCTCACCCCCATCTCTGTCCAGGCCCAGGCCTACCGCATGGCTGCCCCTCCCTCCCCCAGCAGCAGCAGCTGGACAGGGGAGGGAGATCTGACCTCTGTCCCTCGAAGTCCCAAGAGGCCTCTCAGGGCCGAAGCTCTGCTTTTAACCCCTGTGTATTCTCGGAGGTGTGTCCAGACCCCACTGGCCACTCCAGGTGCCAATATCAAACTCCAAGCATCCATTGGTTTGACCACAGCCCCCCAGAATTCCCACTTCTTCCTGGTCAAACCACCACACATAGATTGTGAAGGCCTCAAGGCCTTCAGGGCTTCAAAATTCCCCTGCTCTGTTTGGAGAACAACTTACAAAAGACCTAGAGTCCCGGGAAGCTCCACAAGAAGAAGGAAGGCTATTACAGTACGTGGATAATCTCTTGATATCCACTCAGACAAGGGAAGCATGTGTGGCCTGGACCGTGAGCCTTTTGAATTTCCTACGGCTCCAAGGATACAGAGTATCAAAGAAAAAAAAAGGCAGAGGCAGTGAAACAGAAAATAATCTACCTGGGGTATGAGGTCAGTGCTGGGCAAAGGACTCTGTAGTCACTAACCTGGTGAACCCAGCTCCTTTTCTCAGTGGCATCAAGGAGAAGCAGCACACCACGATTGCCTGGAGACCATTGAAGCTACTTACTCCAGATGCCCAGACTTGAAGGACACTCCTTTGGATGGTGCAGAGACCTGGTTCACTGATGGGAGTAGCCACGTTGCCAGTGGAAAGCGACGTGCTGGATATGCAGTCACTACCTGCAGAGAGGTAACAGAATCTGGACCCTTACCAACAGGCACCTCTGCACAGAAGACCAAAATAATTGCACTGATTCTTTTTCCTTTTTCCTTAGAAATGGCAGGAGGAAAGAGAATAAAATCTATACAGACCCATGGTATGCATTTGGAGTTGTGCATGCACATGGAGCACCTGGAGAGAGGGGG
>NW_026992552.1:0-54459 GCF_028769735.1 Zonotrichia leucophrys gambelii
CCTGCTCCTAGAATGGGAATTCCTGTGATGGGAAATCCACTTCTCTGGAATAACTGTTGCAGTTTTGTGCCATTCTTATAATTGTAAAATATTTCCTCCTTCTTACAAATGTAAATCCACCCTCATTCAGTTTAAAGATATTGACCTTTCTTCCGTCACTGCAAGATTTGGGAGAAAATAACTTTGATCACTATTTTTCCATTTTCACAGACTTTGGAGAGGACACAAAATCTTCCAGGATGGAGGCCTCATCACATAATCAGGATGTAGAAGCTGATAGCCCTGGGGTCAGTGGGGCAGAGACTGAGGACAGAACAGGAGTAGCCTGGGAGGCATGGAAGGGTGAGATTCTGGAGCTTTTCTTCATAGAGGATATAAGCATGAGAAGAAAAAAATGGCACCAAGGGCAGCTGGGGAGGCCCAGACTGAACACCATAGGTCATAGGGACCTTCCCACTGTTTGTTGACTAAATTCCACACCCGAACCTTCGCTTGAGGCTGATGTGCATCGTCTGCAGCCTGCAACAAGAGATGGTGATTCAAAATGACAGGATTATTTGAGTTCTGTGGCACAGTGAGATGACTGATTGTGCACAAAGCTTTTGCCAACCGACTGTGCGGGGTTTCACCCTGCATTCCCCGTTTTTGTTTTTGAAGAACCTGCTTCAGAGTACCATGAGCGCATTCTACAAGAGCTTTACCAGTTGGAGAATGAAGGATACCAAACTTGTGCAAGACACCCCACAACTGCAGGAACTGCTGCACCTTTTGCGATGCGTAAGCAGGACCATTGTCGGTTTTCACAGCAGAAGGTATGCCCAGAACAGCAAAGGCCTGCCTCCAGTGGGCAAGGACATCACGGGCCTTCTCCCCAGTGTGAGCCGAAGCCCACATCGCAGAGGAGAACGTGTCCACAGTGACATGCACATACTTGAGCTGGCCAAACTTGGCAATCTGGATGACATCGGTCTGCCGAAGCTCCAAGGCCCTAAGACCTCTGGGGTTTACCCCTGCCAGCAAAGGCAGAGCAAGTGTATGGCAGTCATCACATGACTCGACAATGTCACGAGCCTCAGTTGGCGTCAGCTGAAACTGCTTCTGCAGGGTATGTGCATTCTGGTGGAAAAACCCACAGGATGCCTTGGACTGCGTGAATGTATCAGGCTGAGGTGCTACCCACGCTGGGTTAGCCAACTTGTCAGCCCTCGCGTTACCTTCTACTATAAAAACTGGCAAATTGGTGTGACTCCTCACATGCAGAACATAAAATGGATGAACTCGGGCCTGAATGGCACACCACAAGGTCTTCAGTAAACGAAACAAGGCAGGATTACTGACCTCCTTCAAAACCGAATGTGCGACCCAACCGCTGTGCGATGTCAGCCACATAGGCGGAATCCGTGACCAAGTTGAAAGGTTCCTGGGAAAATTTCTCAAATGCATGACAGCAGCCCTCAGTTCAACCAATTGGGCTGACCCATCCTCATGGCCTTCCAGAACCTGCCACTCAGATCCATCCCTCCAGGTGACAGTGGCCTTTCCCGTTCTCCCTGAACCGTCAGTGAAGACGGTGGTTCCTGACGGGTTCCTGACTATTCTTGGGCTGCAAAGAAATCTGTGTGGATTTCGCCATATGCAACAGCCTATGGCTGGGCAGATGATAAGTGATCTGCCCTGAAAAATTTTCCAGAGCACTCTGCAGGGACACACTGTTTGCAAAGCTCCAGTCAAAATCCTTCCGTTGCACCGGGAGTATGATCTCTGCAGGATCCGCACCCATCAACTGCAAACACCGTTGTCGGCATTTGATTATCAAGCGAGCAATTAGCTCAAGCAATGTAGTTGCCGTCTTCTGCGGCTGATGGGGCAGGAAAACCCATTCCAGAATCAGACCATTTGTCACTCCATTGACCAATGATACCTGTGGGATGCAAATCTGGAGTGGTGATGAACACAGTGACATCAACGGAGGGATCAATGTGATAAGCCTGACAAGCCGAAACAGCTTGCTGAACCACCTCCAATGCCTTACATGCCTCAGGGGTCAGTGTGCGAGGCGACTTTAGATCAGAGTCTCCTTTCAACAAATCATACAGAGGAGACAACTGTGCATTGGTTAATCCCAAATACGGACGTAACCAAGTGATGACATCTACCAATTTCTGAGCATCATTCAGTGTCTTCACAGAATGCACAAATTGCACCTCCTGGTGACAGATTGTCCATTCCAGAATCTTGACCCCCAAGTACTTCCAAGGTGGTTTCTGTTGGACCTTTTCTGGAGCCACCTGCAGTCCATGAGCATGCAAAGCATCGAGCAACCGAGGCTGAATCCTCAGTAGCTCATCCTGGGTGGATGCGGCCACCAAAATGTCGTCCATATAATGATACAGACGCGCATCAGGAAACTGCTTGCGAACTCAAGACAAGGCACGGGCCACATACCATTGGCATATGGCAGGAGAATTACGCATGCCCTGAGGCAATGTCCTCCATTGATATCTCTGTGCAGGCTCAGCCTCGTTAATCGCTGGCACCGAGAAGGCAAACTTCGGTCTATCATCGGGATGCAAAGGAATCGAAAAGAAACAATCCTTCAGATCCACAATGAGGACCGGCCAGCCTGCAGGAAGCATGGTAGGCGATGGCATGCCCGCCTGCAATGGTCCCATGCTTTCCATCACGGCATTGACCTTCCGGAGGTCTTGCAACAACCTCCATTTCCCAGATTTCTTTCTGATACAGAAGACGGGAGTGTTCCAAGGACTGTTAGAAGGCTCCAGATGACCCTGGTCCAACTGCTCCTGCACCAAATTCTGAAGGGCGACTAATTTATCATCAGGGAGGGACCACTGCTTCTCCCAAACAGGTTTGTCCACCAGCCACCATATAGGAGGCGTAGGACACTCTGTGCCCTTCACTGCAGTGGCCCCCATTAAAAATCTGTCCCGATACGCACCCCCCAGGCAGACAGAACATCCCTGCCCCAGAGGTTGGCAGGAGTGGAAGTAACATGAGGCCTAACCCAGGCCATCTGTCCCTCTGAGTTCGTGACCAGCACGGGCTGCTGGGCCACGTAACATTGCGCCGTCCCTCCCAGGCCCGCGACAGATGTCCCCACCAGATCCAGGGGCCACTCCGAGGGCCAGGCGGCAAGGGAGAGAACAGTGACGTCAGCACCGCTGTCGAGAAGCCCACAGAGGTGGATTTCCGACCGTGTTGCACCAGGAACGGACAGGGTACACAGCATCTCGGGACAGTCCTTGGTCAGGACAGCAGTCCAGTGAACCTGAGGCGGCCCGGTGGATCCAAAACCACCAGCTCCACGTGACCGGTCAGCTGTCCTGTGAACAGAAGACTTAAAAGGCAGAAGTTGAGCAAGCCGTGTCCCTTTTGGGATTGTGACAGGGGGAGTGGGTGTGGAGACCATGGCACAAATCTGTCCTGTAAAATCTGCATCAATGAGCCCCAGGTGCACAATGAGGCCCTGAAGGGTGGCACTGGACCTCCCCATAAGGAGAGCACTCATGCTCCCACCCAAGGGACCAAAGGCATCCAGGGGAACCTTGCGTATCTCAGACGAGTCTAAGACAACTGTTGCTGCGGTGCAGACATCCACACCTGCTGATCCACGGGTGCTGGCTGCAAGCCGGCAAAGGAGACCTCCATCGGCACCTGGGTCTGGAGGGAAGCTTGTGTCTGAACACGCCCCTCCTGCTGCGCGCTCCACTTCACGTTTCCCGAGTCCAGTAAAGCCTGGCCATTAACATGAACAGTCACCTTACAAACGTTAGACATGTGATTCGGCCTACCACACCGACCGCACAGGAACATGGGGAATTTGACCTTCTGCACCTTCTTCCCCCGCTTCCTGCTGGCCTGCGCATTCCCCTGCTGTGGCCGCCCACCCTCCGGTGCTGCCCAGACCAGCTGCACAGCGGCAGCCACAGCAGCCAACTTCTGACTCGAGGGAATGATGTTTGCACAGGCTTCTGCCATCTCCCAGATACTAGGATCACCAGGCATAGCTGCTATAACCTTATTACAGGCTTCATTACAATTGCACTTGACAAGGTTTGCAATCGTAACTTCCCTTGCCACAGGATCAGGCACCTGCCTCTCCACGGACGCAATCAACCTTCCCACAAATACCATAAAAGGCTCATCATCCCCCTGGAAAACGGTTGAAAACGGCTGCTTCAGAGCAGCCATTTCCAGGGTCTGCACAATCGCCCCTATGCCCAGCGGTTTGCATTGCTGAAGCACAAGAGGATCGTATCCAACCTGACCCTGACCATCCTCATAACGCTCCGTCCCCATCAGCATGTCAGCAACAACTCCACGCCTGGGGTCCTCCGGCGCCAGCGCAGCATTCCGCCTCACCACTTGGGCCGCCAGACAAGCCCACTTGGTCTCAAAAACACCAAATTGCACAGGGTCAAAAAGAGAATGTGCCACACAACGGACATCGTGAGGTGTCAGCACGTCCTGATCAAGCCTCCAAAGAATGTGCATAACCTCAGCAGACCCCAAACCATGCTGAGCAACCGCTTCACGGAGTTCCTTCTCCAGCTTATATGCAAGGGGTTCATAGGTGTTATGAGTGATGCCCCTGAGCACAGGGAAAGCCTGGGGACCCCCTGGCAAAGCCACCGCACCTGCTGTGTCCCGAGCCTTGGGCCCCCCAGAGACAAGAGGGAGGGATTGACTGGAACCGGGGCAACACCACTCGTCCCTGCGCCCCCTGCAGCACCGGCAGAGCCAAAGGAATCCGCCCAGCGACCCTGCAGATGCCAGGAGGAGACAAGGTCATTCATCTCGTCAGTCACGGTTTTCGCCTCTGGCCAGAAACGTTCAGGGTACCTCGGACGCACGGTCACCTGGCACGCAGGAAGCGTCCAAAGACCTGACAGGAAAGCGCCATGGCCCCGGGCACCCACCGGCCTCCCGCCGGCCGTGTCAGCAGTTGCACTAAAGGTAAACACCCCAGTCCCCTGCTGAGCTGCAGCCCCGCCGTGGGTCACCTCGGCGGCCGCAGCTGCCGGCACGGCCCGCAAATCTGGCACGGCGCTGGACGAAACCGGGGCGGCCAAGGACGAGACCGGTGCGAGGCCCCCATCCCCCGATACGGGGGCAGGCTGGGATGCTGAGGGAGGCACGGCCCGCGGAGCCGCGTCACTGCGGGGCGGCACAAGGGAGCCGGGTACGCCCCCTATGAGAGCCCGCCCCAAGTCGCAAGGTCCCGCAGCGGGCACCGCCCCCACCGAGCGGAGAGGGACGGGCTGCCCGCCCACCGGAGCGGGGCCGGGCGGGGCATCGACCGACGCCCCGCCCCCGGCTGCCTCCACCGGCTGCGCATGCCCAGTAGGCTGCGCAGACCCAGAGGCGGGCAACGTCCCGCCCCCGATTGCCTCCACCGACTGCGCATGCCCAGCAGGCTGCACAGACCCGGAGGAGGGCGAATTCGCTCCCCCCGCTGAGGAACCCGACTCGGGGGCGGGAGAGCCCACCCCCACCGCGCTCAGGGGGAACGTGGTGGACACGCCGCAGTTCCGACAACAGGTCGTCACCGCAGCAGCCTCAAGTCGGGGCGGAGGCTGACTCTTAAAGGCCGGGAAGGCACACAGAGAGGGCAACCCGTTCCCCGCCCCGCCACCCGCACAGGGCGAGGCGGGGCGAAGACGGCGCACGGAATGTAGAGAGCCCCCCGGACCTGGGACCCGCTGGCTGTGAGCCCAATCCACCCCCGGGCGGATAATGGCCACTCCCCAGCACACCGTCGTGGGGTGGGGAGGGGGACTCCACATCACACAGGAGCTCAATCTCCTCATCCATATCCGAGATAGAAGGGCTTCCCTGGGAACTCCGAGGGGTACAAGAACCAGACCCCCGCCAAAGCTCCTCACATTTCTTCCACTGCACCAGCAGCGGTCCCATGTCTACAGTGCAATCATCGAAGAGGGTGTCCATGAGGTGGACCCCCATGAGAGACCACTCCTGCTTATCGAACGCCTTCGCAGGGTCCAAAAAAAGCCTCGCTCTTGGGCCCACAGAATCAATCTCTCCAAATCATCCCAGGAAACAGACGCCTGTTTCCACTCCAGGACCCCCCTCCAGAGATCCAAAATGAGGGAATCATCCCGGAAAACCACAGAGGTTTCCATTGCCCCAAGAACAGCAGGCAAAGCACCAAAAAGAAAAGGGGAGAAAACCTCACCGCGATCCGCTGTCCGTGTCTCAGTCTAGGCTGCAATACACATCAGCGGTCACCAGATGTTGCTGAAGGACACAAAAGAACACAAACACACTACCGCTCTCAAGGTGAAGGAAAAAAGGGAAATTTTATTCTCTGACTCCAATATTTATATTTTTACAAAAGTGACAGTGGATTGGAAGGTGACAGTGACACCTCTGCAATGTCATTGGTTAAACCAAAGTGCATCAACTCTCTCCTCCTCCATAAAGGAATGCAAAACAATGAGTTATTTACAGAAAGTGTGTGAGAAAGTTCACTACAAGAATGTCAACATCAGAAGGCTTAGAAAATCTTAAAAAACCAGGGTGACAGTCTATCCCCTACACAGGCTCCTCATGGACTCCTTGAAGGAGAGAATTGGAGGCCAGGATGGCACAAAAACCACTTGGACACTCAGTGTAGAAAGGAAAATCCAAGGTACCTTAAAAATCTTGAGTATCTAAAAGCATTAATGAACCCCGCTGAGTGTCAGTACAAAGCTTTAAAGGTACTCATTAAGGCAGATCACTGGGGCCATGATTGCACAAACCTTTCACAGAGTCTGTATCAAAAGGGAAACACCAAGTACCTTAAAATAACTGAGTATCCAGATATGTTAATGAGCCCCACTGAGTGTTGTTACTGACAAAGCCTCTCCAGGGACCAATTACAGCAGATAATTGGAGGCCATGATTGCACAAACCTCTCAGAGACTCCAAGGCCAAAGCCAAACCCAAAGTCCTTTGAAAAACCTGCAGTCCCTGCAGGGAGCATTAAGGAGCCCCCAGGGCCATTGCTGAGCGAGGCTCCCCAGGGACTCCTTCCAGCAGATCCTTGAGGCCACTGGGATGTGGGCTAGGGGGGGATGTTGAGGGCAGGACAAGGGGCTGACAATGCCCAACCTGGCTGGGGCTGTGCCAGGAGGCCCCAGGGCCTCAGGACAAGGTGTCTCCTCCCAGCCCTTGGTGGCACAGAGCCTGCTGCTGTGCTCCAGGGCACCAAGACTTGGCTTCTCTTTGTCCCCACCTGTCATCACTGCCTCCAGTTCTCTGCTCTGCCTGGGGCCTGGGGACACTTTCTCAGTCGTGTCCCTCAGTGGGACGCATTAAAAGTCCAAAAAAGTTTGGAGATGGATTCTGACTTGGAGCTCTGGAGAGGTTTCTTCAGCTCCCTCTCAGGGACTGATGTTCAGGGCCTGAGCACAAAGCCCCAGAGGCTCATTAAAGTCCTTGTGCTGTGTCTGTGCTGCTGAGCTGGGCTGGGCTCCTGGCACAGAGGCAGCTCCTGGTAACCAAGAAGAGCTTCAAAAGCACATTTCTCTTGATGAGCAGCTCTTCTGCCAGCCCAGCAGGGCTGGGGCACTGCCTGCAGCCACCCCGCACACAGCACAGAGACACAGAGAGCTTCAATCTGTCAGGGCTGGGAAGGTGCTGAGAAGTGCCTGGGGCACAATCGCTGCCAGTCCTTGGCACAGGAACCTCTGGCTGCAGGACAATGCAGCTGCAGCTCCTGGAGCCATCTCCTCAAGCTGGAACATCCCAATGCCTACAGACCTTGTGAGTACATTCTCTGATTGTCTCTTGTGCAGAGCAGGCAGGGGTGCCCAGGGCTGTCCTGCAGAGCAGGGTCCTGCAGCCCAGGGCGCTGTGCTGGGGTAAGGACTCTGCTGCCTGCCAGGGACAGCTCTCAGCCAGCCCTGGCAGCTGCTCCCAGCACTGGGGGACAAGATCTGGGTGGGAGGAGACAGCTGGTAAGGCTTGGAAGTGTTCTCCTTGTGTGGGGAGGATGCTGTATTGTTCAGGACTGCTCCCAGCATGGCATTTTACTGCAGAACATTTCCAAGTAGATTATACAGGGACCACAGCAAGACAGGGGCTGCATAAAAGGGCAAATCTTGCTTTTTTAATAAACTGTTCTGGGTTGCCTGGATGGTAAATTGCACATAGATATTGATCTCCTAATTCAGGTTGAGAATAAAAAAAAAAAAAATCACAGATTGAATATAGCAGGCAGTGACAGAAATCAGCACAGGACCCCTCACAGGGAGCATCAGTGTTGCTTTTCTAGCCTCTTCAGGGTTACTCTGATGTTGCCATCAGAGCCTGCAGAGCCAGAGCTACCCCTGGGCAGTGTCAGAGCTGGGAGGGGTCTGCAGGGCAGAGCTGAGCCCCCAGGGCTGGGCTGGGCTCTGGCAGCACTGGCAGGGCCCAGCTCTGGGCACAGGGAAGCAGCTGCTGGCAGGGACAGCTCCAGGCAGCAGAGCCCTGGGCAGGAAGTGGGGGGAAAGTGCCCCCAGGCTGTGCTGGGATATTTCAAGTCCTCTCCAAACTCAGCTATCCTATGATTGCTTTTTTTACAGAACCCTATGCTAAGGCACCAAAAATGTCCAACAGCAGCTCCATCAGGCATTTCCTCCTGCTGGCACTGGCAGACACGCGGCAGCTGCAGCTCCTGCACTTCTGCCTCTTGCTGGGCATCTCCCTGGCTGCCCTCCTGGGCAACGGCCTCATCATCAGCGCCGTAGCCTGTGGCCACCACCTGCACACGCCCATGTTCTTCTTCCTGCTCAACCTGGCCCTCAGTGACGTGGGCTGCATCTGCACCACTGTCCCCAAAGCCATGCACAATTCCCTCTGGGACAGCAGGAACATCTCCTACTCAGGATGTGCTGCTCAACTCTTTTTCTTTCTCTTCTTTATCTCAGCAGAATTTTATCTGCTGACAGTCATGTGCTACGACCGCTACGTGTCCATCTGCAAACCCCTGCACTACGGGACCCTCCTGGGCAGCGGAGCTTGTGCCCACATGGCAGCAGCTGCCTGGGCCAGTGGCTTTCTCAATGCTCTCATGCTCACGGCCAATACATTTTCCCTGCCCCTGTGCCATGGCAATGTCCTGGGCCAGTTCTTCTGTGAACTCCCTCAGATCCTCAAGCTCTCCTGCTTACACTCCAAACTCAGGGTACTGGGGCACATGACTGTCAGTTCCCTTTTATCATTAGCCTGTTTTGTGTTCATTGTTTTCTCCTATGTACAGATCTTCAGGGCTGTACTCAAGATCCCTTCTGAGCATGGACGGCACAAAGCCTTTTCCACCTGCCTCCCTCACCTGGGCGTTGTCTCCCTGTTCCTCAGCACTGGCACATTTTCTCACCTTAAGCCCTCCTCCATCTCCTCCCCATCCCTGGATCTGGCCCTGTCAGTTCTGTACTCAGTGGTGCCTTGTACTGGTTTAGGGCAAATTTGTTAAAGAATCTGCAAAGGAGGGCCCCTCCAGAAAGCGAAACCCACACGGCCCCTCCCCCCAACCGGTTCGGGAAAAAATTCCTCGGAGAGAGGTGGAAAGAACCTGTTTATTTGACTGGCCCCGCACCCCCCAGCACACAAAATGAACAATACCCGATGACACCGCTCTGAGAAAGATGGCAAAATCAGAAAGTCTCTTTCGGGGGTGGTTGCTCTGTTCTCAGTCCCTCCGGCGCTGGGCCAGCCGCTGCAGCCGAACCCTTGGTGTTCCCGGGTCCCAGTCCGGAGCAGGTTCGAGATGGTCACAGGAACAGGAGAGGAGAAACAGTCCAGGAAGCAATGTGGACTGTTTAGCTAGAACTAGCTAATAAGCAGAGGCAGAAAGCAGAGCAGAAGCAAGAGCAGAAAAAGAGAGCAAGCAAAAGCAGCAAGCCCCAAAGCTGGAAGTAAAAAAAAACAGCTCTGTCTACGGCTTGTCTCTGTGTCCTGATAAGAGAAACCCAAACAAAACTTCCACTCTTCAGTGCCGGTCTTAAAGGTACAGAACAGATGAATGGGGATATACAAGCATCATAACGTCACCCCAGGACATGCCTCCAGCCCTGAACTCCCTCATCTACAGCCTGAGGAACCAGGAGCTCAAGGCTGCAGTGAGGACACTCATGACTGGACGGCTTCAGGAATATTAAACTGCTGGCCAATTTTGGCAAATTACTTGTAATAAAATTAATATTTAAAACTTCTTGTTAGTTTGCAGAGTTTTTTTCCTTTGTTTTTTTTTTTTTAATCTTGTCCACATAGAAATGTCAGTATTTGTGCCATTTTTCACTTTGTTTCTCTCCACCTTCCCTCTGACTGTGTCAATGAGGGGCTGCACTCTTGGTGACTTTAAAGGAACCAAATGATGTCCCAGCAAATTTTCTACAGAGATGCCCTTTTGTTGCCTGCACGTGGGCGTACACAGCCCTGGATCCGGCTAGCTGGTGAGGGGCAAAGGCCGGTGCCCCTGCGCATCTGAAGCCAGCCCCCCTCGGCGTCTTGGTCTCGGACTGAGCTGGGTGATAGCTCGGTGCGGCGCGATGTGAGATGAATTAGGAGGCGACCACTTGCGGGAGGTAAACTGTCGGTTTATTACAGAAGCACCAACGAGGAGGGGAACCACTCAGCAAATGGCCCCGAACAGGGGGCGGGAGAGGGTTTTAAGGGAAAAGGGGGGAAAAAGGCAGGGAAACCCAGCTAACCAATAGTAATACATATTTGGAGGTGCGAAACATAATTGATATACCAAAGAAACCAACTGTTATGAAGCATAGGAGGGGCTCCAGGGCTACAGCCAACCATAACTCCCAGAGAAAAGAAAATTCTCGAAACCTGGGAGGAGAAGGGGGTGATTGACTGGGCCCAAGGAGGAGACAACTTTCACTTATAAGGGAAACTATGGGAGGAGCAGTTTCATATCGGCAACTAAGAACAGCGAGGTTTCCATAGCAACCTAACTGACAGGGTAGCAGCGGCGGGAACTAACAGGGAAGGAAGAAACCATTTAATACAGAAAACGGGGGAGCAAACTGACAAACTTAAGAACACACTACAGCATCTCCCTGTTTCTTATCAAACAAATTAAAAATTCTAGACCGTCTATGCAACTCAAAAGGAAGGTGTCTGCGGCTTGCCCTGCCAATCTTCGCTTTCTTCGAGCTGGAGTTCGCTAGCCCACTTATGTTCTTGAGGCAGCTCAGTGGATCCCTCTTCATCTGAATCTCCTCCGGCTTCTGAGGAGAGGTCCTCCAGCTCGAAATGTTCCTCCAGAGGGAGTGCGGCATGATTGACAGTCATTGAGGTGGCTTTAGCTATTAGTCTTTGGATCAAACTACGGATCAGTACGATCAAAATGCAAAATACAATCAAACTCAAAACCACTTTACAAACTGATTCTAACACCGAACTGGCCCACCCACTAAGACCCCAATCCTTGAATATGTCCCCCAGCCAGTCTGATGTCTCTTGCCTGACATGATGGACGAGGTCTTGGAGTTTTTTGATGGAGTGTCTGGCGTCCTCGGCCCGAGAGGACAGGTTCAGACAGCAGAGGCCCTCAAACTCCTCACAGTGATGGTGATGGAGTAACAATAGAAAATCTATTGCTGCTCTGTTTTGGAGCGTTGCCTTCCTTGTAATTTCCTCGTCTTTAAGGAGGTTGTATAACGCGGCTGAAGTATAATTGGCTTGTTTAACCACCCAACACTCCAGGCGGCCCAATTCACCCAGAGATTTCGCCACCAATAACCATGGCAATAAAATGGTAAAGGCGACGGATTTAGAATGAGACCAATGGGTAACTTTATCATCACAATCTTCAGTGAGATCATTAAGATCTCTTTTAGATCTGGCCAAATCGGATGTGATGTTAGTCTTTTTCCAATTGATAATTTGGGTGATGTTGGGGGTAAACAGCGTCAGCCGGCCAAATGTGCACGGGCCTCCGATCAGACCAGAGGGGATGCCTGCCCACGCTCGGTCGCCACAAATCAAGAACACCCCCCTGGGAAGGGCGTAAGGGGTCCGCTTGGTAGTGGTGGGGCCGATGATTTTTAGAACAGCACGGCACCACTGGCTCGCTTGATATTGTTTCTTTGTCTGCCGGACCACCTCACTGCCCTTATCTATGGGGGCATAAGTATATTCGAACTGAAAGCAAATTGAAGAGTTAGCGGAACTGAGTAGGTGCAGCTCTGTGGGCTCGGAAGGCGCAAGACTCAGCCTAGCTACTCCGTTTCTCCAGGCGTTTCTGGGTTCAAAACCGGGGAGGAAAGTTAGGCTCTGGGCCAAAACAGGGGAAAGGGCAGACTGGAAGGCAGAGGGGAACTCGCCTGGGGAGAAAGGGATCCCCACAAGGCAAGACGACATCGGGTCCTCTGCTGCGCCGGTGTCGAGGCATATACTGTCCTGTCCTAATGATTCGGCCAAGGCACGCCAGACGTTGATTTTTGGCTGGGGGATGACCCACGGCTCCGCAGGTGGCAGAAGGAATCCCAGGTCATCAGCACGGTCAACAACAAACAAGGGTTGAGAGCCAGCGTTGTCAATTCGAAGACCATTCGGGGAGATAAAACTGAAATGAAAGGAGAGCCGTAAAAGTATGCAGGATTCACAGATATGGTTCCTCCCCAAACAACCAATTTAAGTAAAACTCACGAGGGGTAATGGTTGGAGCCAGGGGGAAAAAGGAGGAAAGGTGGTATAAAAGATCAAGGGGTGGAGGAGAAGCTGGGGGAGAGGGTTCTTCAGTAACTGGAGTGAGATCTGGAGAGAATGAGGAGGATTGATGGGATAGTTTCTTCCGCCGACGCCAACATGCTTGCCGGACCTGTGGTACTGCCTCCTTCTTGATCCCCTGCTTCGGGACGAAGGGCCTGACCCACTTAGATGGTACCCACTTGGGACCCGAGGGAGTGGACACGCAGGCATATCCCCTCCCCGAAGTTACCAGGTCAAAGGGGCTCTCTGTCCGCCAGGTCTCCGGATCTTTTACAAGAACCGGTGGCTTGGTTTTAGGCTGCAGCTGCTGGTGACTGCCGAAATGTCGGACTATTGGAGGGTTTTGGCTGTCAAAAGAGCAATTCAGGAAGTTGAGTGTATACAATGCCCTTGATAGCCGGACTTGGGGGGTCTCTGCCTTCATCGCCGGTTGTTGCCGGGATAGGATTTTCTTAAGGCTCTGGTGGGCTCTTTCCACCATGGCTTGGCCTGTCGGGGAATAGGGGTGCGGTTTTATGCACTATTCCCCATTGCTGCAGAAAGCTCCGCAGCTCCTTGGAAGCATACGCAGGGCCGTTTTCTGTTTTTAAGGTCCTAGGGATGCCCAAGACAGCGAATGCCTGGAGCAGATGCCTCTGGACATCCGCTGCCCTCTCACCTGTGTGGGCAGAAGCATAGATCGCCCCGGAGAAGGTATCCACTGAGACGTGGACATAACACAATCGACCAAAAGATGGAATGTGCGTTACATCCATCTGCCACAGCTCGCAGCTTGCCAAACCTCGGGGATTAGCCCCCGAGGCTACGGTAGGCATTTGATCTTGCTGGCATTGGGGACATGTGGCCACTATCGCCTTGGCCTGCTCCTGCGTCAGATTGAATTGACGAACCAGGCCAGGGGCATTTTGATGGAACAGTTGGTGGCTGATTTTAGCCTGACTGAACACATCTGGGAGGGGGGCCTGCGAAACAGCAGCCGCCGCTAAAGAATCGGCGCGACGGTTACCCTCTGCAATGAACCCAGGTAGATCGGTGTGTGATCTCACATGCATGACATAGAATGGATGCTCGCGGTTGGAAACTAACTCGACGAGCCTATTCAGCAATTCAAATAATCTCTTATTAGTGATCTCTTGAAGAACAGCTGACTCAGCTCGAGACACTACACCTGCGACATACGCAGAATCTGTGACCAAATTGAAAGGTCCAGGGAATTTCTGAAATGCCCTGACGACTGCGTCCAACTCAGCAACTTGTGGAGAGCCCTCTACAACAGCAACATCGGTCTCCCACTGCTGAGTCTGAGGATCCTTCCAAGTCATCACTGACCTGTGGGATGCTCCAGACGCGTCAGTAAAAACTGTCACAGCATCCAGTGGCTTCTTGCTCTGAACCTTTTTCAACGAGAATTTAAACTCCGAATTGAATAATTTGTGGGCCGGCTGGTTTACTGCGATGCGCCCAGTGTAGCTGTCGAGTGCAAACTGAAGGTATTCATTAGTTTGCAGCAGTTCTTCAAAGGTCTTTAGTTTAAATTGGCCCGATTCCAATTTAATTGGGATCTGTATGCATGAGAAATCACAGCCTGCAAGCTCTCTGATCCTCGATCTTGCTTTGAGAATCAGTTCTGCTATCAACTCCTGTGGCCGTGTCATTCTTTTGGACCTATGGTGGCTCAGAAAGACCCACTCTATAATTAAGAGCTTGTCTCCTGATCCTTGCTCCTTCAGACTAACATCCCATTGATGTATTATGCCATGAAGGTGTGGCAATTTTCCCAGTATAATAAATTTGAAAGGCAGGCCCGGATGGTATCGGTGGGCCTGCCTGGCCGAAATAGCCTCTTGTATTTTCTCCACAGCTACCTGTGCCTCTGGGGTAAAAGTCCTAGGAGAACTAAGCTCCTCTCCCCCTTTCAACAAATCGAAAAGAGGGGCTAAATCTTCAGTTGAAATGCCCAACCACGGTCTCACCCAATTTAAAGATCCACACAGTTGATGGGCATCTGCTAGGGTCTGGACCTTTGTCCGAATTGCCAATTTTTGCGGCACAATTGTCCGCTTTGTAATTTCAAGGCCCAGGTACTTCCAAGGTGGCACCCGCTGAATTTTGTCCTGCTGGAGCTCGAACCCTGCAGCAGCCAACGCATTGGTTGTCAGGTCAAGTGCATGGGCAAGCAGACTGTGGTCGGGCGCACACACAAGGATGTCGTCCATATAATGATGGACAATGACGGCATCCCCGAGGGCTGTACGTATGGGTGACAGCAGCGAAGCGACATACCACTGGCAGATCACAGGGCTGTTCTTCATGCCCTGTGGAAGCACTCGCCAATGATAGCGCTTGGCTGGGGACTCACGGTTGATGGACGGAACCGTGAATGCGATTCGCGGGGCATCATCTGGGTGAAGGGGAATTTGGAAAAAGCAATCTTTTATATCAATCACAGCTAATTCCCAGTCTTGGGGGAGCATTGCTGGGGAGGGCATCCCTGGCTGAAGGGAACCCATGTCAATTATTAATTTATTAATTTGGCGAAGGTCGGTCAGGAGCCGCCACTTATCCTTATTAGGCTTTTTGATGACAAACACTGGGGAGTTCCAGGGTGACATGGTCTCTTCCAGGTGGCCTTTCAATAACTGCTCCTGAACGAGCTCGTTGAGTGCCTTTAGTTTTTGCTTGTTAAGTGGCCACTGCTTGACCTGTACTGGTTTTTCTGAAAGCCAATTCAGTTTCCAGGTCCGGCACTCCTCAGTGGCCACTGCCCGAAAAACCTGGGGAGCCGTCGGGAGATCGATTTTGGCTCCCCACTGGGCTAAAAGGTTCCTTCCCCAGAGGGGCTCTGTATAATCTAGAACGAACGGGCATATAGAAGCCAATTGCCCGTGGGGCCCCTTAATTTGCACAATGCTCTTCGATTGGTTTGCCAATTGGAGGCCCCCAACACCAGAAATCGTGCCCGCTGCGCTTTGCAGGCCCTAATGCGACGGCCATTCCCGGGAGGGAATGATCGTCACATCTGCACCCGTGTCCAAAAGACCCCTCACTAATTTCTTGTCCCCGCCCAATGAAAGTTGACATGTCAGGCGGGGCTCCTCCTTCCCTACCAACTGTGTCCAGGCCACGGTCGGAGGCGAGTCCTTCTCCGTCGGGCTTGACCAATGGTCTTTATCTGGCACAGGAATGGCCTGAGCAATGACCTGTCCCTTAGGGAGGAAAAGTGGGGGTCTGACACAATACAGCCCTACCGCGAAGCGGTCCCGGTCGGTAGTTACCAGACCAGGGACTATGTGGATGTCTCGCGGTGTGTGCTTTGTGTCTCCGACAACGGTCCACCTGCATCGTCCCAGTTTCCTCCAGCGACCCGGGTGTTGCAAGTCGACAGACACCAGCTGCAAATTATTGCTAGGGAGGTAAATGCTCCTAGTTAGCTGCAGCCTGTAAGGGGAAACAGAGGACATGGTGTTAAGTACAGGTTTGGGCAGAATATCACAGGTAAAGTGTTTCGAAGCCGATAAGTACGTCAAATCTGGCAAGGTGTGCGGCGGTTCTCCCTCGTTTCTTCTCTCCCCGGATGATGATTAACAGCCCGCCACATTTCTATCCACACGCAGGGAGGGACTGCGCTCCAATCCTAGTTTTTTTTCTTTTGATTCTCCTCCTTTTCCCGCTTCCGCCTCCATTCCATGTAGTCTTGGCGCATAGGGCACTGGGGCATCCAATGTCCCACTTTACCACAGAGATGACAGGGGTGGGTTGCCGATGTTCTCTTGCCCGCCTCAGGTGTTGGAGGGCCAGCAACGGGGGCAGCTTCTGCCTCTATGCAGTCCTGCACGGGGCATTCAGCAAAAACCACGGAAGCCCTCTTAGGCCGTGATGACAGGGAGACCTGACGCACCACGACATCTATCATGGCCTCTACTGTGGGCCGAGGACTGCGAGGGAGAGTCTTTATAGCTTTGCGGCAATCAGCGTTTGCATTGCTATATGCCATTCTCTGGAGCATAACTTCCCTATCGTCATCCCCGAGCGCCTGTGCTTCCACATATCTGTAGAGGCGCTCCATAAATTCCATGGATGGTTCATGCTCTCCTTGCAAAACCTCATCATCCTCCCATTGGGAAGTAACTACTTCCAGCTTGAAGAAAGCCCGTTCAGCTGCTCGGGCCGTCTCCACCAGCTGGGAGGGGAATAAGGCCTTAGCTTGATTTGCCCCTTCTGCCCACTGTCCTTCACCCAAAAGATGTTCTGGGGTAATTATCATACCATCTGCGTCGTGAGACTGCTGGATTCCCCCAAAAACTTGGGAGAACCTCCGATATTTCCCTCCCCCATTCCCTCACCCAGACTCTGAATTCCATAGGCCTTATAAGGCTGGAGAAGAGTGCCCTCAGATCTGCCGGCACTAAATCTCCCTAGGAAAGGGTATTATGTAGCAAACCCCGGAAGTATTCTGACCTTCGAGAGTTGTCTTTCTGTGCCTTGCACAGTTCTTTAATCCGTGCCTCTGCTAGGGGCACCCACTGAGCCTGAGGGGTCCCCTCCCCGCCTAGGTGGTAGGTATCGGGGCTGCTTCTAGCAAAGGCATTTGCTGCGGCTTGTGGCTAGGCACCCCTCCCCCCTCCGAAAACAAACCGTGGGAATCGGGGGGAAGGGTGTTGGAACCGAAACTGGAGGAGGTTGAGGCGGGGTTTGGCGATGACGCAAGGCGAGGGAGTGTGCAAGGCCACCCACCCCTCTCCCCCCCCTGGGCGGCGTTCGGAGGCGGAGGGGAAAACGAAAGTGGAGCGGGGGAGGAGGGAACGGGAGGCTGAACCGGGGGAGGAGTTTGAGGGGGAGCTGAAGGTGTGTCGGAGTACGGAGGAGCGAGCGGGACAGGGGGAGGATATGAGGGAGGGGGGATTGGGCAAGGGCTGTGTTCAGGGTAAAGGAAAGGGTTGCCGCTTGAGAGAAAAGGGGTAGTGGAAGAAGAAGGAGCTCTGACAGCAGCGACCACGTGGTCCTCGCCATCTTGGATGGTACTAAACTGAACAGACTTGGGGGTTACAACCGGGGACTTAGGAACTGGGGTAGAGGGTGGGGATGGAGGAGGAGCTTGGCCAGGGCTCCTCGAATGGGGAGGCTGAGCCGGTAGAGAGGGAGCAGGGGCAGGATGGAAGCCCTGCTTTTTGCCGGCCTTCAAAATCCCTCTCGAGGGCTCCTGCCTATGGGAAGAGGGAGAGGGTTGTGGGGTAACGGGAGCCGAACGCGGGGAACGGGGACGAGCAGGGCTTTTCTTCAGTTCCCCGGACGAGGAGAGTGTTGTGAGCACTCTGTTCACCCAAAATGCCACGGTCGCTAATTTTGTCTCCCCGGAATTTACTGCTTCTTCTAATTTTGCAAAAACGGCTGCCCAAAGTCGTGGCTGTTTTGCAAGTTCTGGGGAAATTTCAGGGAACTTAGAAAAGACCCACTTAGTTAAAAATTTTAATTCTTGCTTGGGGGCCTTCTGGCCACCTCCAAGCAGTAAACCCTTAACAATATAATAAACCACCTTCTGGGATTTTCTCAAACTAGCACCCATAGTACCTTTCTAGCACAGGAACTGCTGATACTAGAAAGGGGGGAATTTCCTCTAATGGTACCACCCCCCGCCTGAAAACAACAGAAACCGAAACAACAAGGCACTTTCCACCAGCCCCTGCTCCCCCTACTGTCCCCAAGTCTGGGGCTTCAGTAAAAGGAAAAAAAATTCAAGGAAAGAGGGTGGGAGGGTGGGTCCCCAAGGCAGGGCATGCACTCCCAGGGAAATTTTAAAAAGGCAAGGGGGAAAGTCGGAAAGGTCCCCAAAGCAGGGCCCGACCTTACCCAATCCGGTGGTAGCAGCAAGCAATGAATCAGGCAGAAGAATCCGTCTCCGGAACCGTCCTCTCTGGGTGCGAGGATTCCCGATCCCGATCCCCAGGTAGCGCCGCTCCTAAAACGGAGCCTGCTCCCACCTGGGGTAGTGCGGCATCCACTGGAACTAAAAAGTCCACTTCCGAGGGGTCTGTTTCGTGGTCAGCTATCCACTATTCCAGCCCCGACGTTGGTCGCCAACACTGCGCGTGGGTGTACACGGCCCTGGATCCGGCTAGCTGGTGGGGGGCGAAGGCCGGTGCCCCTGCGCATCTGAAGCCAGCCCCCCTCGGCATCTTAGCCTCGGGCTGAGCTGGGTGATAGCTCGGAGCGGCGCGATGTGAGACGAATTAGGAGGCGACCACTTGCGGGGGGTAAACTGTCGGTTTATTGCAGAAGCACCAACGAGGAGGGGAACCACCCAGCAAATGGCCCCGAACAGGGGGCAGGAGAGGGTTTTAAGGGAAAAGGGGGGAAAAAGGCAGGGAAACCCAGCTAACCAATAGTAATACATATTTGGAGGTGCGAAACATAATTGATATACCAAAGAAACCAACTGTTATGAAGCATAGGAGGGGCTCCGGGGCTACAGCCAACCATAACTCCCAGAGAAAAGAAAATTCTCGAAATCTGGGAGGAGAAGGGGGTGATTGACTGGGCCCAGGGAGGAGACAACTTTCACTTATAAGGGAAACCAGGGGAGGAGCAGTTTCATATCGGCAACTAAGAACAGCGAGGTTTCCATAGCAACCTAACTGACAGGGTAGCAGCGGCGGGAACTAACAGGGAAGGAAGAAACCATTTAATACAGAAAATGGGGGAGCAAACTGACAAACTTAAGAACACACTACAGCAACCATGGAATGGCTGTGACTGCCTCTGACCACAGGGCTCTTTAACATCCTGAGAAAGGCCTGGGAGGTCTCCATGGGGCCGCTGTCTCTGCCTGTGACATTCCAGCTCTGGAACAGCCTGGAGACTCTTGGAAAGTCCCCATGGAACCTCTCTAAGGGCCTGTGACAAATCTGATCCTTAGCAGGCAACCATCACCAGCCTCCTGTTGTTCTGTTCAGTTTCCACAGCAACCATTACCAGGACCCTGTTGCTATGGTCAGTTTCCATGGCAGCCATCAGCAGCCCACTGTTGCTATGGTTGGTTCCCATAGCAACCATCCCCAGCCCCCTGTTACTATGCTCAGTCCCTCAGGAGATCCATGGAGACCCCATGCCAGGGGTGGTTGCCAGGGAAACCAGCTCAGGCCTGCAGCCAGATCCCATTGCCATGGCAACCATTGGCAGTCCCATCCCCAGGCTCATGGGATCCCAGAACCACAGAATTGGCTGAGCTGGGAGAGACCCATCAGGATCCTCCAGTCCAACTGCTGGCCCTGCACAGGACACCCCAACAATGCCAGCCTGGGCCTGGCAGCGCTGTCCAAACGCTGCTGCAGCTCAGAGAGCCCTGGAGCTGGGACCCTTCCCTGGAGAGCCTGGGCAGGGCCCCAGCAGCCTCTGGGCAAAAACCTTTTCCTGACATCCAACCTGAGCCTGCCCCGACTCAGCTGCAGCCGTTCCCTCCACTCCTGTCCCTGGGCACCAGAGGGAAGAGGTTCCCACAGCGCCAGCCAGGGACCCACTCCCAAGGCTGTTGCCATGGCCACCAGGGCTGGGACCAGCTGGGATACTCGGTTTCCACGGGCCGGGGTTCAGGGATGGGATTCCCCAATTTCCTGCTCCTTCTAAAACCGCACTGCCCTCGCTGCCCTTCTGCCTCCCATGGAAAGCACAAAAGGCAAAGATCCCGGCCTGGGATAAGAACAATTTATTCGGAACAGCAACGAGATAAGGAACAAACAGAAACAGAAATAGTATTGATAACAGAAGGGATAAGAAAAACTGTTTACAGGGAAAACTAATACATCAACAACAGGCTCTTCCTGGCCATGCATTTCCCCTGCCTGGAAAGGATACCCTTCTCCTCAGAGGGAGAGAGAGAGAGTCCCTTTCCTGCCCCTGGCAATGACCTGAGGTGGGAGTAAATGTAATGACATGGCCATGGCCAGACTCTCATGTTCTTCCATCCCACATCATGTCTTTGGCAAGGGCAGGTAAAGGGACAGGTGTCTTCCCAGATGGATCACAGGGAAAACGGATGACCAGGGCTCTTCCCAATGTGGGCCCTCCTATGGGGGATGAAGCTGGAGTGGTGCTGGGATGAAGCTGTTCCTGCATTTGTGGCATTTGCAGGGCTTCCCTTACCGGTGCCTCCATTGATGTCTGCTCAAGGCAGAGCTGCAGGTGAAGCTCTTCCCACACTGGGAACACTCGAAGGGCCTCTCCCCAGTGTGGATGCACCGGTGGGTGATGAGGTGGGACTTTTGCTTGAAACCCTTCCCACAGTCAGGGCAGGGGAAGGGCCTCTCCTCTGTGTGAATCCGCTCATGCAGGAGGAGATTGGAGCTGGTCTGAAACCTCTTCCCACATGTGGGACACTGGTAGGGCCTGTCCCCAGTGTGGATGCGTTGGTGGGTAACGAGGGCGGAGCTGCAGCTGAAGCCCTTCCCACATTCCCCACACTCGTAGGGCCATTCCCCAGTGTGGATGCGCCGGTGGGTAATGAGGGTGGAGTTGTGCTTGAAGCCCTTCCCACAGTCAGGGCAGCGGAAGGACCTCTCCTCTGTGTGAATCCGCTCATGTAGACGGAGATTTGAGCTGCTCTGAAACCTCTTCCCACATGTGGGGCACTGGTAGGGCCTCTCCCCAGTGTGGATGCGTTGGTGGGTGATGAGGGCGGATCTGCGGCTGAAGCCCTTCCCACATTCCCCACACTCGTAGGGCCTCTCCCCAGTGTGGATGCGTTGGTGGCGGATCAGGGTGCTGCTCTGTCTGAAGCTCTTCCCACACTCCAAGCCCTTGTGGGGCTTCTCCTTATCAGGAAGCTGCTCATGGGCCACCAGCTCGGAACTCTGGCTGAAGCTCTGTCCACCTTCCTGGCTCAGGGAGGGTCTTTCTTCCTCAGAGCACCCTGGGCTGGGTTTGGAGCCCCTCCTCATGTGGGATGTCTGAGGTTTTTCTTCCCTGTTGGATTCCTGTGCACTAGAATCACTCAAAACGGCCTCTTTCACAAGGTTCTGCCATGCAGATTTTTCCTCCCTGGTCTCCATCCTCAGTTCCTTCCCTGGGGAAGGAAGGACAAGGAAAGGATGGGATTTGCCTCCGTGCCACAGGGAAGGGGAAGGAGATCCCCCCCGTGCATCCCCGGCGGGATTGTGTTGGCAGCGGGATTGTCCTGCAGCTGTGGGCTGTGCTGGGCTGGGAGATGGAGCAGGAGAGAGGGGGAAATAGGGACTGACTTCCTCCTCACCTTCCTGCTTATCCCAGGGATCCTTCCTCTTCCTCGCAGCCTCCTCCTCCATCCAGTCAAGATCTGGGAGTGGGAAATCCTGTTCTGGGAAGAAAACAAAGGGTGCGCACATTGTCTTTTGTACTGGTTTGAAGGCAAACCTGGGGGAGAGTGTACGTCAGAATACAATTTAATAAGAAATTGAAGACCAAGGCAATGATACAGAAACCCTGCCTTAAACTCACAGAGTCGGGATATAACCTGACACCCTGTTGGTCAGGGTGGTGGCTGTTGGAGTGATCAACGTGATTCTGTCGAAGCAGTGATCCCGTAGAAGGGTCTGGTCTTCCTCTGGAGGTCCAGTGGAGGTTATGGAGCTCTTGTCCTCTGGGAATCCAGCAGGCAAGCTGCTCCTGGTGTTGCAAGGCTCAGCTTATATCCAGGCAGGAACACTTGGTTCCTCCCCCTGGGCGGAGCATCCCACAATGGGATGATGGAATTTTATCAGTCCTGCAGTGACACACAATGGCCCATTCACAGAAGATATCGCCCCTGGAGGGCATTATCAGGGCTGAGTCATGCAAGAGATAAAGAACACTGCCTCACCTGTTTATAGCAGTTGATAAAGATGGAGATTGAAAACATGCATTTGGTTACATCTTGCATGGCAACCTGAAACAGTGGGGTAATCCCTGCTCAGGGGGTGAACACCACCCCCCTTACCCAAACTGGCTCAGCTATAAAACCCCCACACACAGGGGACAATGTCACACTTGCCCTGCTCCAGGGGAGGTCTCTGTCCCTTGTCACTCATCTTTTCTCTTTCTTTCCATCTCTCTTCCTCACATTTACTGTTCAATAAAATCCATTTTGCATTTGGTATTGTTAGCACCTTAATTGGGGCAGAGGAATCTCTCTAACAATTTACATAACCAGACTGTGACATTATTTTTGCACAGTGTGTTTAGGCACTGTTCTCTGACCCCAAGTGCCTTTGGCAACAGCATGGTTCCCTCCACTGACAAGGTTGTGGTTCTCTCTGGAAGAACTCTTGGAAACTTGGGCACAGTCCCTCCTTCCTCCTGGGGAGCTAATGGAGCTTATAGAAATTTTATTTCTTTATGGGAGAAATGATGAGGAAAATGGCTTTTATGAGTGGCCAGTGTAAAGAAAATAATTTGCTGTCTTTCCTTAAAGGTTGTTAAAATCACTGGAGGAAATGGAGCAAATCTTACCAGTGAGACTGACAGGGTTCATTCACCCCACAGTGAGGAACGCAAGGCGGCTAAAAGTCCCAGAAGAAGCCCAGCTCAAGTTGATAAATTTCGGAATAAGTCCTGAATTCCCAGGCTTGGGGGCTTTAGCAAATGTGAGAATCATTTTTCTCTTTATCCCTGTCACCTTTGTGACTGCTACACAGAGATTTCCATTCCTTTTAATAGTCTGTATTGGGCCAAATTTCCACTTTCCTTTTATCGGAACCTGCCAGCAGCTGAGCTGGAGATGTGCAGGAAGCAATGAATATTGGAATTGCCACATCACTGCTTGGATTGTCAGTTTATTCATGTTTGGGATTTGTTTGCGCTTTCATCACAAGTTACTTGTGGGAAGACCATATATTCTTCAAAGTGATTTTGCAGAGTCAAGTTTGATTTCTGCCAAGTTTATTTTGTCCAGTGCCCAGAGGATGCTCAAGGGGTCTCTGTGCCTCTCGCACTGGGGGATGCTTGGGAGGGGTTTGGGGGTGTTTTTCATGTCCCTGTCACCCCAGGCCATTCCCCAAGGGGTGTCCCTGCCCCTGTCCCTGTCACCCCAGGCCATTCCTCAGGGGTTCTCCATCATTCTCACACCAGGGAACGCCTGGGGGGTCTCCCTCCCTCTCACCCTGTGCCAGGGGATGCTCAGGGGTCTCTGTCCCCTCACCCTGGGGGATGCTCAGGGGGTCTCCATCCCTCTGGCCTCAGGCAATGCCTGTGCAGGGCTGGGGACCAGGGGCTCTGTGTCCCTCTCACCGCTGGGGGTGCTCGGGGCTGGGGGGGCTCTCCGACCTTCTCACCCCTGGGGAGGCCGGGGGGGTCTCTGTCCCTCTCAGCCCTGCTGTGACCCCACCCAAACATCATCGGGGTCAGAGGGACAGAGACACCCCCAAACCCCCAGAAGGGCTGAACCTGGGATTTGGCTTGGGGCTGAGGATTTAGGAAGGGGCTGGAATTGGGGCTGGGCTTGGAGTTGGAGCTGAGATTCGGATTAGAGCTGGGATTGGGTTAGGGCTAGACATGGGATTACCTTTCGGGCTGGGCTTGGGATAGATGAGTTTGCGACTGGGATGAGAATAAATACACAACTGAGTGTGTCTAAACATGGAGTGAGACTGAGACCAGGATTGGGGTCAGGTTTGGGATTGAGCTCACCCAGAGTGGGACGGGGGTGTGTCACGGTGGGAAGGTTTGGGGAAAATCCTGGTTTGAGGAAAAACAAGGTGTGAATGCCTTGGATTGGGGATTCCTCCCACCCAAGTCTATCTCTAGAAGTCACCTGCTGTGCATAAAAACCTCCAAAAATCAAGAGTGAATGAAAAAAACCCACAAGGAGTTTCCCATTTCCAGTCTCATCCCTCTGGGGTTCTGGTGGTCCCCTCTCTCAGGGCTGCTGGGGATCCCATGGGTCCTGGGGTTTCCCCCTATCCAGGGTCCTGCTTAGGGATTCTGGGAGGTTCTGGGGTCCCAAGGTCCCCATCTCCAGCCTCCCCTCAATCCAGCCACTTGGGATTCCCCCTTCTTTCCACCACTCTGTCCTGGTTTAGGTCAAATTTGGCTGAAACCCTCCAAAAAGAGTTTCCTCTAGAATGCCGATTCAGCAGCCCCACCCTCAGCCAGTCCGGGAAAATATTTCCTGGGAGAAAAGTATGAAAAATCTTTATTTTACAGGAAAAGCATTCACCAGCACAAAAATTGAACAATATTAAGCAATAAAACCTCCTGCTTCTCCAAAATTGATGACAAACTCCGAAAGTCCCTCCTTGGGTTGTAGCTCGGCCCACTCAGTGTCTTATCAGTGTCTTATCAGTGACTTATCAGTCTATTATCAGTCTCTTATCAGTCCGTCCAGCGCTGGAAATGCCTCGGCCCAGGTCCATCACAGTGGGCCTCAGGCGGGACCTGCCGGTGGTGTTCTGGTTGTTCAGTCCAGAGCAGGTTTAAACAGCTCCAAAGAAAAAGAAAAATCAAAGTCTAGGGAACTTCTCTGCCTCAGAGACCTAAAAACTGATTAAAAGCAAAGGAGAGCTCTGTCCTGCTGTCTGTCGATCAAGGAGCTGGAATGTAGAGGAGTGAGTGCAGTTTCTGAAAACAAACTGTAGCTTCTTCCTCCTCCCTTCGCTCTCAGAACCAGCCTTAAAGGTGCAGAACTCATTCAGGGCTAGACAGACCGATGGGGGTACGAGCATCATGAAGTCACCCCAGGACACCCCTGTCAGGGTCAGGGGGTCCCGTCCCCGCCTCATCTCCGGGCTGCCGGGGGTCCCCCAGCTCTGGTATCGCCCCTTCCCCTCTCCCCGCCCCGGGGCACCCCCGTTCCACAGCCCCGGCTCTCACGGGGATCCCCAAAACCAATGTCCCGCCCCGTCGGTACCGAGCCATCCCCACGTGGACCCCCCGGGACCCTCCTGAGGGGCGATCGGGGCTCCTCTCCCCCAGAAAAAGCTCCTCTTGGGGAGCCTGGAGATATCCGGGGCTTGAGTCCGGGATCTGCTGGTTCTGAACGCTCCTCAAAAGAATCCTCCCGGAGACACCTGTCTGGAGTTATTTGGGAATTTAGCTACTTGAACTGGGCTTCTTCTGGGACTTTCAGCAGCCTTGTGTTTTTCATGTTGGAGTGAACGAACCTTTTCAATCTCGCTGGTATAATTTGCTCCCTCTCCTCCAGTGATTTTTACAAACTTTTCAAGGAAGGACAACAAAATATTTTCTTTACAATCCAGACCAACAACAGCCATTTTCCTCATCAGTTCTTCCATAAGTGACTCAGAGGAAGCTGCGTCCAAGTTCCAAGAGTTCTTGAGAGAACCACACCCTCCTCAGAGGAGGGAACCGTCCTGTTGTCAAAGGCACTTGGGGTCAGGCAACAGTGCCCTGAACTCACTGTGCCAAAATAATGTCTCAATCTGGTTAAAAAACTTACTAGAGAGATGCCTCTGCCCCAATTAAGGTGCTAATGAGACCAAATCTAATGTGGATTTTATTGAACAGTAAATGTCAAGTAGAGAGAGTTAAAAGAAAGAAAAAAGTGGGGCATGACAAGGGAGTGACAAGGGACAGAGACCTCCCCTGGAGCAGAGCAAGTGTGACATTGTCCCCTGTGTGTGCCCTTCCCAGGGTGGGGGTTTTACATCTGAGCCAGTTTGGGTAAGGGGGGTGGTGTTCACCCCCCTGAGCAGGGATTACCCCACTGTTTCAGGTTGCCATGCAAGATGTAACCAAATGCATGTTTTCAATCCCCATCTTCATCAACTGCTATAAAAAGGCAGGGCAGGGTTCTTTATCTCTTCCATGACTCAGCCCTGATAACGCCCTCCAGGGGAGATATCTTCTGCTAATGGGCCATTGAGTGTCACTGCAGGACTGATAAAATTCCATCATCCCATTGTGGAATGCTGTGCCCAGGGGGAGGATCCAAGCATTCCTACCTGGATATAAGCTGAAGCTTGCAACACCAGGAGCAGCTTGCCTACTGGATTCCCAGAGGATAAGAGCTCCATAACCACCACTGGACATTCAGAGGAAGACCAGACCTTTCTGCAGGATCACTGCTCTGACAGAACTACGTTCACCTTTCCCACAGGACTGCAGCCACCATTTATTGAGACGGCTGCCACAACCCTGACCAACAGGGTGTCAGGTTATATCCTGAATCTGTCAGTTTAAGGCAGTGTTTCTGTATCATTGCCTTGATCTTCATTTTGGTTTAGAATTGCAATTTTGGTTTAGACCCTTTCCCTGTTTTCCCTTCAAACCAGTACAAAACTCAATGTGGTCATCCCTTGTTATTCGCCCAAAACTGGATTTTCCATTTCCAAACCTTTGCCAGATGTTAAAGGAGGCTGTGAGGAACAGGAAGGATCCCCGGGACACCCGGGCAGGTGAGGAGGAAGTCAGTGCCCATTTCCCCCTCTCTCCTGCTCCATCTCCCAGCCCAACATGGCCCCCGGCTGCAGGACAATCTAGGTGCCAATGCTGTCCTACCGGGGATGCACTGGGGGGGATCTCCTTACCCTTCCCTCTGGCACGGAGGCAAATCCCATCCTCACCTTGTCTTTTTTCCTCCAGACAAAAAGCAGAGGATGGAGACAATGGAGGAAAAATCCCTGCGGAAGAACCTGTAGGAAGAGGCTGTTATGAGTGACTCCAGAGCACAGGAATCCAACGGGGAGGAAAATCCCCAGAGATTCCACAGGAAGAGGGGCTGCAAACCCAGCCCAGTGTGCTCTGAGGAGGAAAGACCCTCGTTTAGCCAGGAAGGTGGACAGAGCTTCAGCCAGAGCTCAGAGCTGGTGGTCCATGAGCAGCTTCATGATGGAGAGAAGCGCTACAAGTGCCTGGAGTGTGGGAAGAGCTTCAGGCAGAGGAGCACCCTGATCAGCCACCAGATGATCCACACTGGGGAATGGGCCTACGAGTGTGGGGAGTGTGGGAAGGGCTGCAGCTACAGGTCAGAACTCATCAGGCACCAACGCATCCACACTGGGGAGAGGCCCTACGAGTGTCCCCAGTGTCAGAAGAGGTTTCAGAGCAGCTCCAATCTCCTCCTGCAAAAGCAGATTCACACAGAGGAGAGGCCCTTACACTGCCCTGAGTGTGGGAAGGGCTTCAAGCAAAACTCCACCCTCATCAGGCACAGGCGCACCCACACTGGGGAGAGGCCCTACAAAGTGCCCAACCTGTGGGAAGAGGTTTCACACCAGCTCCAATCTCCTCCTGCATGAGCGGATTCACACGGATGAGCGGCCCTTCCGCTGCCCTGAGTGCGGGAAGGGCTTCAAGCACAACTCCACTCTCATCAGGCACCGGCGCATCCACACTGGGGAGAGGCCCTACGAGTGTCCCCAGTGTGGGAAGAGCTTCACCCAGAGCTCTCACTTGACCAGTCACCAACGGAGGCACTGGAAAGGGAAGGCCTCCAATGCCCCAAGTGCAGGAGAATATTATGCACTGCCCCAACTCCAATCATTGGAGTATCCATGTTGGGAAGAGCCCTGATGATCCATGTTCCCATGATCCATGCTGGGAAGACACCTTTACCTTTTCCTGTCCCTGCCAATGACATGATGTGGGATGGAAAAACAGGAAGGTCTGGCCATGGCCCTGTCATTACATTCACTCCCACAACAGATCATTGCCAGGGGCAGGAAATGGACTCTCTGTCTCCCTGATGAGAAGAGTGAAATTTCCAGGAAGGGGAAATTGTGGCCAGGAAGACCCAGAAAGTTGTGTTGTAGTTTTTCCTGTAAACAGTCCCTTCTGTTATCAATATTGTTTCTGTTTTCGTTTGTTCCTTATCTCGTTGGTGTTCTCAGTAAATTGTTCTTATCCCAGCCCAGGATCTTTGCCTTTTGTGCTTTCCATGGGAGGCGGGATGGCAGTGAGGGCAGTGTAGTTTTAGCAGGAGCAGGAAATTGGGGAATCCCATTCCTGAACCCTGGGCCCCGGAAACTGAGCATCCCAGCTGGTCCCAGCCCTGATGGCCATGGCAACAGCCTTGGGAGTGGGTCCCTGGCTGGGGCTGTGGGAACCTCTTCCCTCTGGTGCCCAGGGACAGGAGTGGAGGGAACGGCTGCAGCTGAGTCGGGGCAGGCTCAGGTTGGATGTCAGGAAAAGGTTTTTGCCCAGAGGCTGCTGGGGCCCTGCCCAGGCTCCCCAGGGAAGGGTCCCAGCTCCAGGGCTCTCTGAGCTGCAGCAGCGTTTGGACAGCGCTGCCAGGCCCAGGCTGGCATTGTTGGGGTGTCCTGTGCAGGGCTAGCAGTTGGACTGGAGGATCCTGATGGGTCCCTCCCAGCTCAGCCAGTTCTGTGGTTCTGGGATCCCATGAGCCTGGGGATGGGGCTGCCAATGGTTGCCATGGCAATGGGCTCTGGCTGCAGGCCTGAGCTGGTGTCCATGGCAACCACACCGGCATGGGGTCTCCATGGAGCTGCCATGGAAACTGACCATAGCAACAGCGTCTGTTGAGGCTTGCCATGGAAACTGACCATAGCAACAGGAGGCTGGTGATGGTGTCCTGCTAAGGATCAGATTTGTCACAGACACTCAGAGGGGTTCCATGGGAACTTTCCAAGAGTCCCCAGGCTGTTCCAGAGCTGGAATGCCACAGGCAGAGACAGAGGCCCCATGGACACCTCCCAGGGCTTTCTGGGGATGTTAAAGACCCCTGTGGTCAGAGGCAGTCACAGCCATTCCGTGGTGACATCCCAGGGGACCTTGTGCTGCAAAGGCACCCATCTTGAACAGGCACTCACAGGGGCTCCACGGTGACATCCCAGGAGTCCCCAGGCTCCCAAAGAGCCAGGATGTCCCAGACACTCACAGGGGTTTCTGTCATGGGCACAGTGGCAGCTTCAGGCAAAAGCCTCATTTCTTAATTGGAGAAACTCCTTCTGAGACATGAGGTGGAGAAATGACTTCCAACAGCCTCCATGGATCCTCAAACCTTTGCAGGACCCCTAGATTTCTAAAATTCCTTCCAAGAGAGGAGACTGGGATCCAATCTCAGCCCCAGAATTTGTCAAATGTGTAAAAGATTGAACAGGTGGAATTCGACTAACAGAATTTGTCCTGCAGGATTCATGATAGAATACCAGATGAATTTATATAAGTGTGTCTCTGGCTTATTCTGATCATGATCAGATGGAAAGATCACCAGCACAGTTATTTACTCCACATTTCAGGAGCTATAACAATTATTAGAATATAGTGCTCTAGGAAGCAATTTTGAAGTCAGCATGGCCTTACTGGAGTTGTTGGAGCCCATTGCAGGCAGACCCTCCTGCTCCAGCAGAAACTGCCTTTCCTGTTGTCCTGGTTTAGGGCAAGTTTGTTAAAGAATCTGCAAAGGAGGGCCCCTCCAGAAAGCAAACCCACACTGCCTCTCCCCTCCAACTGGTTCGGGAAGAATTCCTCAGAGAGAGGTGGAAAGAACCTGTTTATTTGACTGGCACAGCATCCCCCAGCACACAAAATGAACAATACCGGATGACACCACTCTGAGAAAGATGGCAAAATCAGAAAGTCTCTTTCAGGGGTGGTTGCTCTGTTCTCAATCCCTCCAGTGCTGGGGCAGCTGCTGCAGCCAAACCTTTGGTGTTCCCGGGTCCCAGTCCGAAGCAGGTTCGAGATGGTCACAGAAACAGGAGAGGAGAAACAGTCCAGGAAGGGATGTGGACTGTTTAGCTAGAACTAGCTAATAAGCAGAAGCCAAAGCAGAGCAGAAACGAGAGCAGAAAAGAGAGCAAGCAAAGCAGCAAGCCGAAAGCAAGAAGTGAAAACAGCCCTATGTACCGCTTGTCTCTGTGTCCCTGATAAGAGAAACCCAAACAAAACTTCCACACTTCAGAGCCGGTCTTAAAGGCACAGAACAGATGAATGGGGATACAAGCATCATAACGTCACCCCAGGACATTCCACCCCTTATCCCCATATCATCAACATACTACAACACATCATGCATTATTCATAAAAATTTCCATCGGTTCCCCCAAAATTACAAGCAATACCCATCATGCCTTCATCACATCCCCACACTGGACCACTGAATCCAGGCCCTATATTACAGAGCTGCAGGATTCCCCCTTTTCACTTTACTCACTTAAAGCTCCATCTATCACTTGCTCAGACCTTCGACACTTACACATTTCCTTCTCCATCTTCCACTTGCCCAGACATTCAACACTTACACATTTCCTTCTATCTCATGTCTGTATGTACAGACAATGGCAGTAACATCCAATGAACAGTGATATTGCATATCATTCTTACCCCACAATCAGATCTCCCTGAGGTACACATCGTGTTGTTCCATCTCTTTGCATTATCCACCACGTGCAACCTGGTCCCTGAGCAAAGACAACCCCACGAATGGGTTTGCCTGTACTCAAGGCAGAATTGATCCACACAATCTTCCCTAATAAACCTCTGATATATACCACTGGGACTTTGTCTCCTTCTATTATATTCAGGGACTCAGACTGGGCAGGACCTGCTCGGCTGGTGGAACCTCGGGTGTTAACTAACCAGGTGGCCTTTGCTAAATGCTGCTCCCAATTTTTGAAAGATTCCCCACCCAAAGCTTTCAACTGAGTTTTTAGTAGTCCATTGTACCTCTCCACTTTCCCTGCAGCTGGTGCATGGTAGGGGATATGGTACACTCACTCAATGCCATGTTCCCTAGCCCAGGTGTTGATAAGGCTGTTCTTGAAATGAGTCCCATTGTCTGACTCGATCCTCTCAGGGTGCCACTTCTCCACAGAACTTGCTTTTCCAGGCCCAGGATGGTGTTCTGGGCCATAGCATGAGACACAGGGTAGGTTTCTAACCATCCAGTGGTGGCCTCCACCATGGTCAGCACGTAGTGCTTGCCCTGGCGTGTCTCGGGCAGTGTGATGGAGTCAATCTGCCAGGCCTCCCCATACTTGTACTTGGACTACCGCCCACCGTACCACAGGGGCTTCACTCGCTTGGCCTGCTTGATGGCAGCACATGTCTCACAGTCACGGATAACCTGAGAAATACTGTCCATGGTTAGATCCACCCCTCGGTCTCGTGCCCACTTACAGGTGGCATCTCTGCCCTGGTAGCCTGAGGCATCATGGGCCCATCAATCTAGGAATAACTCTCCCTTATGTTCCCAATCTAGATCTATTTTGGACACCCTTATCTTTGCAGCTTGGTCTACCTGCTCATTGTTTTGGTGCTCCTCATTGGCTCTGCTCTTGGGTACATGGGCATCTACATGGGGGCCTTTCACAGGTAGCCTCCCTACCCTGGTAGCAATGTCTTTCCACTCATCAGCAGCCCAAATTGGTTTTCCTCTACGTTGCCAGTTAGCCTTTTTCCACCTCTCCAGCCATCCCCACAGAGCATTGGCTACCATCCATGAATCAGTGTAGAGGTAGAGCTTTGGCCACTTCTCTCTCTCAGCAATGTCCATGGCCAGCTGAACAGCTTTGAGTTCAGCAAATTGATGTGATTCACCTTCTCCTTTGGTAGCTTATGCAACCTGTGGTGTGGGGCTCCATATGGCTGCTTTCCACTTCCGGTTCATCCCTACGATGCGACAGGAACCGTCAGTGAAAAGAGTGTAGCGTGTTTCTTCTGGGGGCAGCTGGTTATAGGGAGGAACCACTTCAGCACATGCCACTGGTTCTTGTTCCTCTTCATCTGTGACACCAAAATTCTCACCTTCAGGCCAATTTGTAATGACCTCCAAAATCCCAGGGCGATTCAGTTTACCTATACGGGTGCTCTGAGTGATGAGAGCAATCCACTTGCTCCATGTAGCACTGGTGGCATGGTGAGTGGAAGGAACCTTGCCTTTGAACATCCACCCCAGCACCGGTAGTCGGGGTGCCAGGAGGAGTTGCGCTTCAGTGCCTATTACCTCCGAGGCAGCCTGGACTCCTTCACAGGCAGTTAAGATTTCCTTCTCTGTGGGAGTGTAGTTGGCTTCAGACCCTCTGTAGCTTTGACGCCAAAATCCCAGTGGTCGGTCTCGAGTCTCCCCAGGCACCTTCTGCCAAAGGCTCCAGGACAAGCCATGGTTCCCGGCTGCAGAGTAGTGCACATTCTTCACTTCTGGTCCTGTCCTGACTGGGCCAAGGGCTACTGCATGAGCAATCTCCTGCTTGATCTGGACAAAGGCCTGTTGCTGCTCAGGGCCCCACTGGAAATTGTTCTTCGTGCGGGTGACCAGGTAGAGAGGGCTCACGATCTGACTGTACTCAGGAATACGCATCCTCCAAAAACCTATTGCACCCAAGAAAGCTTGTGTCTCTTTCTTATTGGTGGGTGGAGACATTGCTGTGATCTTGTTGATGACATCTGTAGGAATCTGACACCGTCCATCTTGCCACTTCACTCCCAGGAACTGAATCTCAGGACCTGGTCCCTTTACTTTGCTCCTTTTAATGGGGAAACCAGCTCCCAGGAGGATCTGGATGATTTCCTTCCCTTTCTCGAACACTTCCGCAGCTGTGTTCCCCCACACAATGATGGTATCAATATACTGCAGATGTTCTGGAGCCTCACCCCTTTCTAGTGCAGCCTGGATCAGTCCATGGCAGATGGTGGGGCTGTGCTTCCACCCCTGGGGCAATCGGTTCCAGGTGTACTGCACTCCCCTCCATGTGAAGGCAAACTGAGGCCTGCATTCTGCTGCCAGCAGGATGGAGAAAAATGCATTGGCTATGTCTATAGTGGCGTACCACCTTGCTGCATTGGACTCAAGCTCATACTGGAGCTCTAATATGTCTGGCACGGCAGCACTCAGGGGTGGAGTCACTTCATTCAATGCACGATAGTCCACAGTCAATCTCCATTCTCCTTCAGATTTTCGCACAGGCCAAATGGGGCTGTTGAAAGGCGAGTGGGTCTTGCTGACCACTCCTTGGCTCTCCAGCTCTCGGATCATCTTATGGATGGGGATCACAGCATCTCGAGTGGTCCTATGCTGCCGTCAATGTACTATGGAAGTGGCAATTGGCACTCGTTGCTCTTCTCCCGTCAGGCATCCTACTGTAGATGGATTGTCAGACAACCCAGGCAAGGTATGCAATTGCTGGATGCCCTCTGTCTCTACAGCAGCTATTCCAAATGCCCATCTGAGTCCTTTTGGGTCTTTGAAGTACCCACTTCGAAGGTAGTCTATGCCCAAAATACATGGGGCCTCTGGGCCAGTCACAATAGGATGCTTCTTCCACTCATTTCCCGTTAGGCTCACATCAGCTTCCACCAAAGTGAAATCCTGGGATCCCCCTGTCACACCAGCAATAGAAACAGACTCTGTCCCCACATGTCTTGATGGGATTAATGTGCATTGCGCACCAGTATCGACGAAAGCTTTGTACTCTTGTGGTTCCGATGTGCCGGGCCAACGAATCCACACAGACCAGAAGACACGATTTTCCCTGGCCTCTACCTGGCTAGCGGCAGGACCCCTCTAAGCCTGGTTGTCATTCTTTCCCAGGCTGTATGTTTTGCATGTTTCTTTGAGGGGATCAGACAGGTCATCATCATCATACCTGGCCGTTTCGCTACAGGCAACTGGAGCTGCTTTCCTTCTGGTGGCTTCCTTCAGTTCACGCACCCGTCGTGCCAGAACAGCAGTAGGTTTCCTATCCCACCTTCTCATGTTTTCCCCACAATCACGCAGGTAGAACCACAGCTCAGCTCGTGGGGTGTATCTTCTCTCACCATCTGGGAAATGTCTGCCTTGGATACCGGAACCTTGGATCTGTACTGCTGAAATTTGGAGAAGGTCTTCTTTAAACTCCTCTCTAAGCTTCTTATGGTTCTCCTCTATCTTATCCTCTAAGTTCTGCAGACGTGTTTCTACCGCTGCGATTCTGGCATGTGTCGGGCCATGTACAGCATCTGCATATGCTCGGAGCTTCCTTGCCATGTCAAGCACAGTCTCACCCCTCTCATCCCTCTTCATGATGGCTAAGGCAGAAGCATATTCATGTGACCCGAGTCGTACGAGTTTTCGCCACATCACAGACGTGCATGGTACTAAGTCTGGGTTCCTAGTTATTACATCATCTGAGAAGATGATCTCTGCCACGGCCATTTCTCTCAGGCATTGGATCCCTTGCTCTATTGTCTTCCACTGAGTCTGCTGCATATAGAGATCGTCTGCACACAGGTATCTTTCTGCTACACTTCTTAGGACCCGTTCCCAGAGGCTGTGAGAGTTAGCCCCCCTCATCATTCCTTGGTCTATGACAGGATCCTGTGACAGGGATCCCAAATGCCTGGCTTCAGTGCCATCCAAAATTGTAGCCTCGCCTGCAGCATCCCAGAGACGGACCAGCCAACTAATTATGGATTCATCAGACCTTCGAGTGTAATCCTTCCGTAGGCCACGAAGGTCCTTCAGGGAAAAGGACTCAATACTGGAATCTGATCTTGCACCTGCTGCTTTGACTCCTGACTTTACGTCAGGAGGCACTGAGGTTCCTTCTCCTTCTCCTTCATCATCATCATCATCATTATCATCATCATCATCATCCACTGGTCGATTGGTCTTGTCTGTGCATTTCCCACTTCTAGTGCTGGTAGCAACAGCCATGGGTTTAGCTGCTGGCTTCAAGCCTGGAGTGTTAGCTGCAGCCTGAGTCACCGGGACAGTTGCTGATTTATCTCCCTGCCCCCCTGCCTCTGTCTGCTGCCCTAGAGTATCTAGCAGTGTGCGATAAGCATATGCCAGGGCCCAGCTCACTGCAATGACCTTCCTCTCCTTAGGCTCATCCTGGTACTTCTCTTTCAGATATTTCCCCACCTCAGCTGGGTTCTGAATTTGTTCATGGGGAAAATCCCACACTATAGGGTCAGAGAATTCCTTCAGGATTTGGCCCATATCCTCCCATTTCCCACTTAGGATTTTCAACGCCAGGGTTTACTCCTGAGTCAGGGGTCTCATCAGCCCGTCTAGAAATCTCAGCCCTCATTCTAGAGAAGCAGCAGGCTGTGTAGAGGAAGGTTACCAGATTGAATACCAGGAAGATGGTTTCTTTAACATTCAGGGGAAACTGAACATCCTTCACTAGTGATACAACTGATTCATAGGAGAAGGAGGAAAGCAGAGGCTGAAAAACCTCATTCCCTCCTGCTCCTCCTGCAACAAACTGGATGCATAACCATAGCCATGAACCATTCATACCTGGAGCAGACCCTAGCATGTTTATAAACTTCTTGCACATTATTGCCACCAAACCCAGCAGGATAGCTATTCTGGTCACTGCCCCTCTGATGTAAAAACTACTTATTAGGGGCAATACTAAAGCTATTTCTGAATAAGAAAATAAACCTAGGGACCAGAGAGGTATTAAAATCTCAAAAAACCCTAGGGACCAGAAATGCATGCAAACCTTCACCCCAATAGACATTATGAATCCAAAAAGCATTGCACAAGTCACAAAAAGTGCACAAAAGTCCTCTTGCATTGGGGCATTGCCAGGCCTTCCCTTACAGGTGCCTCTGTTGGTGTCTGGTTAAGACAGAGATCTGCGTGAAGCTCTTCCCACACCGGGGACACTCGTAGGGCCTCTCCCCTGTGTGGATGCGCTGGTGGGTGATGAGGGTGAAGTTGCGCTTGAAGCCCATCCTACAGTCGGGGCAGTGGAAGGGCCTCTCCTCTGTGTGAATGCGCTGGTGCAGGAGGAGATCAGAGCTGGTCTGAAACCTCTTCTGACACTCAGGACACTCGTAGGGCCTCTCCCCAGTGTGGATGCATTGGTGTATGACAAGGGCAGGGCTGGAGCTGAAGCCCTTCCCACTTTCCTGACACTCGTAGGCCTATTCCCCAGTGTGGATCATCTGGTGGCAGAGCAGGGTGCTGCTCTGCCTGAAGCTCTTCCCACACTCCAAGAATTTGTAGGGCTTCTCCCCATCATGAAGCTGCTTATGGACCACCAGCTCCGAGCCCTGGCTTGAGCTCTGTCCACCTTCCTGGCTCAGGGTGGGTGTTTCCTCTTCAGAGAACACTGAGCTGGGTTTGGAGCCCCTCCTCCTGCAGGATCTCTGGGGATTTTCCTCCCCATTGGAATTCTGCACTGTGGAGTCACTCAAAATGGCCTTTTCCATGAGGTTCTGCCATGGAGATTTTTCCTCCATAGATTCCATTCTCAGTTCCTTCCCTGGGGAAGGAAGGACAAGGAAAGGATGGGATTCGCCTCCGTGCCACAGGGAAAGGGGAAGGAGATCCCACCAGTGCATGCCCGGCAGGACGGGGTTGGCAGCAGGGTTGTCCTGCAGCCAGGGTCTGTGCTGGGCTGGGAGATGGAGCTGGAGAGAGGGGGAAAGGGGCACTGACTTCCTCCTCACCTGCCCGGGTGTCCTGAGGTTCCTTCCTGTTCCGGGCAGCCTCCTCCTCCATCAAGTAAAGTCTTGGGAATGGGAAATCCTGTTCTGGGAAGAAAAGAAAGGGCGTACAGTGTATTTTCTACTGGTTTTAAGGCAAACCTGGGGGAGAGTCAAAGTCAGAATTACAATTTAAAAGAAAATTAAGATCAAAGATGCAAATGATACAGAAACACTGCCTTAAACTGACAGAGTCAGGATATAACCTGACACCCTGTTGGTAAGGGTGTTGGCTGCAGTCCCATTAAATGGTGGCTGCAATTCTATTGGAGTGATGAAGGTGATTCTGTCAGAGCAGTGATCCTGCAGAAAGGTCTGGTCTTCCTCTGAAGGTCCAGCGGTGGTTATGGAGCTCTTGTCCTCTGGGAATCCAGTAGGCAAGCTGCTCCTGGTGTTAAAAGCCTCAGCTTATATCCAGGTAGGAATGTTTAGATCCTCCCCCTGGGTGGAGCATCCCACAATGGGATGATGGAATTTTATCAGTCCTGCAGTGACACTCAATGGCCCATTAGCAGAAGATATCTCCCCTGGAGGGCGTTATCAGGGCTGAGTCATGAAAGAGATAAAGAACCCTGCCCTGCCTTTTTATAGCAGTTGATGAAGATGGGGATTGAAAACATGCATTTGGTTACATCTTGCATGGCAACCTGAAACAGTGGGGTAATCCCTGCTCAGGGGGTGAACACCACCCCCCTTACCCAAACTGGCTCAGGTGTAAAACATCCATCCTGGGAAGGCCACACACACAGGGGACAATGTCACACTTGCCCTGCTCCAGGGGAGGTCTCTGTCCCTGTCACTCCCTTGCTCTCCCCCCTTTTCTCTTTCTTTCCATCTCTCTCTCTACCTCACATTTACTGTTCAATAAAATCAATTTTGGATTTGGTCTTGTTAGCACCTTAATTGAGGCAGAGGATTCTGTCTAACAATTTTCTTAACCAGATTGTGACATTATTTTGGCACAGCGGGTTCAGGGCACTCTTGTCTGATGACAAGTGCCTTTGACAACAGCATGGATCCTTCCTCTGAGGAGGTTGTGGTTCTCTCTGGAGGAACTCTTGGAAAATTGGACACAGCTTCCTCTGAGCAACTTATGGGAGAACTGATGAGGAAAATGGCTGTTGTCAGTGACCAGTCAAAAAGAAAATATTTTGTTGTCTTTCCTTGAAAAGTTTGTTAAAATCACTGGAGGAAAGGGGGAAATGTTACCAGCAAGACTGATAAGGTTCATTTACTCCAAGGTGAGGAACACAAGGCTGCTAAAAGTCCCACAAGAAGCCCAGCTCAAGTAGCCAATTCTGGAATAACTCCTGAATTCCCAGGCTTGGGTTCTTTGCCAAATGTGAGAATCGTTATTTTCTTCATCCCTGTCACATTTTGACAGCTACACAGAGTTTCCCTTTCCTTTTAATAATCTGTATTTGGCCTAATTTCCTCTTTCTTTTATTGAAACCTGCCAGCAGCTGAGCTGGAGCTGTGCAGAAACCAATGAAACTTGGAACTGCCCCATCACTGATTCTCTTGTCAGTTTCTTCATGTTTAGAATTTGTTTGTGTTTGCATCACATGTGACTTCAGGTGTTGGTGAGGATGGAACAGGAAAACCTTATAAATATGATTGCCTGGCAAAAGATTTTGAGAATATAGAAACTATAAGCGAGATTGAAATGGAAGCAAGTTTTGAGATCCCTTAGTTACTGAACAACTGGAAAACAATGGTGTGGCCAGCCGAAGGTAATCCCCTCTCGATGAAACAATACCCTCTGCAAGCAGGCAGGTCCAAGGGCCAGAGCAGACCCTGCAGCTTGGCAGATAGGGCCCAAAGAGTAAGATTTAGAGTTTAAAATGTAAAACAGTATGGTAATTTAGTGATTCGTATAGGTTGTATGGAAATGTTATAGGATATGCATGCTGTAGTAGATTGGCTGAAGAGAATCTGAATATTCAACACTGAAGATGATTTATTGTGTTGTAACGGGAACTTCACTCTCTTCCACTTCTCTCTCTCTGTTCTCTTTCCTCGCTCTTCCACTGCCCTTCCTCCGCTCTTCCTCTTCCTCTTCTCTTCTTTTTTCGCACTCACCTCTGCACTTCTTCACCCCCTCCTTTCTACATGCTCTCCGCACTTAAACCTTTGCCGTTGACTCTCTTACACTTTAAGCCTCTCTTCTCTCGGCCCTGCTCTGAGCTGCGGCTGGCAGCTCGCAACAGGGCCCTGCACCCACGCCCTTTGTAATAAACTACAAGTTATACGACTTAGCTTCAAAGAGATCTCGTCTCCGTCCGTCCCTACTGTGCGTGACCCCTGGCACCTACATTGAGGGAAAATCTAATATTCATCAAAGTATTTTATGCAGAGTTAAGTTTGATTTCTACCAAGTTTATTTTTTCCAGTGCACAGAGGATGCTTAAGGGGTCCCTGTGCCTCTCGCCCTGGGTTATGCTTGGGAGAGGAGCTTGGGAGGGTTGTCCCTGTCCCTGTCACCCCAGACCATTCCCCAGGGGCTGTGCCTGTCACCCCAGGCCGTTCCCCAGGGGTGTCCCTGCCCCTGTCACCCCAGGCCATTCCCCAGGGGGTCTCCATCATTCTCACCCCAGGGAATGCCTGGGCGGTCTCCCTCCCTCTCACCCCTGTGCTGGGGGGTGCTCAGGGCAGTCTCTGTCCCTCTCAGCGCAGGGGATGCTCGGGGGTCTCTGTCTCCTCACCCTGGGGGATGCTCGGGGGTCTCCGTCCCTCTGGCCTCAGGCAATGCCTGTGCAGGGCTGGGGACCAGGGGCTCTGTGTCCCTCTCACCGCTGAGGGTGCTCGGGGCTGGGGGGGCTCTCTGACCTTCTCACATCTGGGGAGGCCAGGGGGGTCTCTGTCCCTCTCAGCCCTGCTGTGACCCCACCCAAACATCATCGGGGTCAGAGGGACAGAGACACCCCCAAACCCCCAGAAGGGCTGAACCTGGGATTTGGCTTGGGGCCGAGGATTTAGGAAGGGGCTGGAACTGGGGCTGGGTTTGGAGCTGGGGCTGCGATTTGGATTAGAGCTGGGATTGAGGTTAAGGCGAGACATGGGATTGGCTTTAGGGCTGGAGTTGGGGTTGGGTCTGGGGCTAGATGAATCTGGCACTGAGATGAGATAAAATACAGAACAGTGAGTGTGCCTAAACATGGAGTGAGATTGAGACCAGGGTCAGGTTTGGGACTGAGCTCACCCAGAGCAGGACAGGGGGGATGTCACTGCAGGATGTCCCTGGCATCATCCCAGCCCTCCTCAGGCACCTCCAAACATGAGGGGCCGCTGGGTGTCCCAAGATCCAGGTGCTCCCACCCTGCCCCTCAATACCAGATGAGCATTCCCTGAGGGTAGCCCTGACAGTGACCATTTAGGGCTCTGGGATCAGCCCTCATATCCCTGTGGGAGCGGCTACAGACAGGATGGGAGAGTCCCCCCCACCCTAATTCCTGAGGAACAGTGAAGCCCAGCTGCCGTTTTCTTCTGGTGCCTCCTCCTCTCCTCAGCTGAGGATGTCAAACTCCCCAGGAGCAGAAAAATCCCCATTCCCTGTTTCATTGTGGCTCCAGCCTGGAACATCCACTCAGAATGAAGGACTTTCTGACAGCCCTGCTGAATGACACTGGGAGGAGGTTTGTGAGAAAGGGAAGAAATTGTATTTTGATAGGAAATAAAAGGTGCCAAATTATTTCTTTCTGTCCCATTCATTTTCAGTCAGTTGCAGTTCTGTTTTCAGAGTGCCACCTTCTCAGCTGATTGTGTTTGTGCCCTCCTTTCTCACCTGCCTCTCTTTGCCTGCTCTGTCCCTCTCTGCTCTTGACCTAAGGCCGCTCCCACCAAACACCTTGCCCTGATTTAATTCCCAATCCATGACCTACAACATGTAACGTGTGAAGTAATGAAGGCTGGCAGTGAAATGTCACTGTAGGATCTTGTTCCACTTGGCTTTTGGCTCCTTCTTGAGAGCTTTGCCTTCCAGGGCAGGAACATATTTTCATAGCTGAGAACTGGAATTCCAGCCCCTGGCAGTGTGTGCCGTGGATCCCAGAGAGCCATTCCCGAGGCTCCCAGGGCGCTGCTCCTGCCGTGCCTCCCAAGGAGCTGTGCAGGGCCAGGGGACAAGGTCCAGCAGCTCTGTTGGTTATGCAGTGCCACAACGGCCCCTGGTTCCATGTGTTTCCCTACTGCCAGCAGCGGTTCCTTGGTTCCCATGATGCCCTGTTGTGTCACCATGGATATTTGGTGCCATGAAGTTCTTCAGTGTCACAATGGCCTCCCTCGCTCCATGAGCTTCCACAGCGTCACAATGGCCTCCTTGGATGGGCAGTGTCACCATGGACCATTGGCTCCATGCAGCCCTGCTGGGTCACCATGGTCTCCTTGGATCCACAGTGTCACAATGGACCACTGGATCCACCTGGCCCTGCTGGGTCACCATGACTCCTTGGTTCCATGGGACCCCAGGGTCACAATTGATTCCTTGCTTCTACGTCACCCTCTCAGTGCCAAAATGGCCCCTTTACTCCATGAGGAACACAACATTTTTATAGAAACATTTAGCAAATCCTGCTTAACACAGCTGGGAACATCTGTTTGCATTCAAGAGAGAGGTTAAAGGTGAGGATGGTACCAGCAGCTTCCATCAGCAACAGAGATCCAGGGAAAGGACAAGGACAGAAAATTCATCTGCAAGACTCAGAGAATTCTGCTTCCAGAGATCATTTCTGCTCACACTGTCCCTTGGGAAAAGGTGACACCATTCCAGGCAGCCTGGACTGAGCAGGTGGTTCCTGAGTGGGGTTTGTTGTTCAGGAAACCAGCTCAGGCTTTTCCATTCCATCCTTCCCAAAAGGAAAACTTCTCCTGAGCCTGTGTGCAGGTAGAGCCCTGAGGAGAGCAGGTGGGACATGGTGAACTGGGCTGGGACATGGAGCTGCACAGCTCAGGGGACAAGGTTCTGCTGCAGGGCACAGGGATGTCAGTGCCAGGTGGGCCATGTCAGACATGGTGAGGCTGGGGGTGAGGAGCAGCTTGTCCAAACAGGGTCAGCCTTCAAGGGGCTCATTCTTCTCTGTGCCCAGACCTCCTAAGGAGACATTCAGCATTAGGATCACCTGAGGAATGCTTCTATCAGCTCTTCTTTAAACTGAAAATTAAAAATACTCACTTGATTAAAGAAAGCAAGTCATGAAGTGCACTTTGAAATCATTATTAATGGAACTCCAAACTGACTCCAATCAGCTGCACAAGCCCTGGCGAACTGAAGGAAGAAGGAGACCATGAGGGCTTTCTGTATTTTATTGAGCCACAAAGTAGATTTAGGGCTGAGTCCAGGACCCTCAGGCACTGAGAGAAGGCTGAAGAAGCTGCTCAAGAAATCAGAAGCAAAACTCCAAGTCCCCTGGAGCATCACTGGGCCCCCCTGAGGGCAGGGACTGCCAAAGGCTCCCCAGGGACTGCTGAGAGCAGATCCTTGAGGCCAGGATTGCAGGCAGCCACAAGCTCTGAGCAGGGAACTGCAACTCTGAGCAAGGCCTGGGCGGGTTGGGGGAAGCAGAAAGGCCAAGCCCTGAGCCCAGCCTGGGACAGCAGGGCCTGTCCCTCATGGGTGGCTCGGGGCTGTTTGTGGGGCACTGGGATGTGAGGGGCAGCAAGGACAAATGGCATCAACCTGTGTGACACTGCAGATCCTCATGGAACCAAGGGGCCAGTGGGACACTGTGGGAAGTTGTGGAACCAAGGAGATCATTGTGGCACTGTTGGGGCCCATGGAAGCAAGGGGCCAGTGTGACACTGTGGAGCTTCATGAAAACGAGAGGCTATTGTGAGCTTGTAGTGTGTACCCAGAACACTGAAATGCTGGGGGTGACCAAAAGTTCCTTGACTTGAGTTTGGTGCACAGGAGAAACACCAACCAGATATTGTCAACATGGGCAGATGCAAAGAATATTCTTGCTAGGAAGGGACCCACAAGGATCATCAAGTCCAGCTCTTAAATGAATGGCCCACACAGGGATTGAACCCATAGCCTCAGTAATACCAGTACCATGCTCTAACCAACTGAGCTCAGAGGTCAAAATGGCACAAAATTTTACTGACAAAATATAGACAATCCAGGAAATTTGGCAAAGGTTTTAATACAACATCTATTTCAACATAAACCTCTCATCATAACATAAACTTGAATAACTTAGCCCATTTAACCTTAAAACCTTTAATTCTGAAGATGTTAATTTACTCAAAAATGTTACAGGTAAGTAGGATTTGAAGAAGAAATAGAAAACAACAGCAAGACACAAATCTGTAGAAAGACACACACATAGGTACCAACAGTGCCTGATGTGTGATTGACAGCTCAGTCAATAAGACCTGGGTTAGCACTGCCCCTGCTGTGTGATTGACAGCTCTGTCATAGTCAGATGAAGATGATTTCAGAGATAGATGAAGAGAACTTTTGCTCTTAAACAGCTTATCTTTAAACTAATACCCTGTTAGTTGACATGGCCCATAAAGACAACTGTGGGAAAAGCTGTGTAGAAGTTGGAGGGACTTCACAATTACAGATTTTTCTGGGTCGCTGCTATTAGTGGAAATAAAAAGCCACAAGAGAACTGTTTTCTTAGATGGAAGTCTCCATAACATTAACAAGAGGAGCTTCTCTCCTTAAGTGAACTGAAAAAAGGCTATTCTAGAGGTGGTAAAGTGACTGAATTGTTTGGGGTTTGTCTCTTTGTATTCTCAGTAAGAAAGAGAAGGTTGTATGGAGGGGCGAAGTGTTCTGAAAGTTTTGTTCTGATTCTTATTTCTCGTTCTTTAATTACTACTTATAAGCTCTAATTTATACCCTTTTAAAGCTTTGAGCCTGCTTTTCCTTTCTCCTAATCCTATCTTGCAGCAAGAAATGAGTAAGGGCATTCTAGTGAGTGCACTAGTAATTAGCCAACACTGAACCGAAACTGATTTTGAGAAATCTCAAAATGGTGAACCAAAACCACTACAGAAACATTTCTGATGAACTCCACAAGAGCAGATGGAAATAAAGGCAGAACCATAGTTTGTCAGGACTTGCTTGATCCTAATGAGCCCTGTGGTGCATTTGGAGCTGAGCCCTACAACCTCAGGGCCTGAGAAGAGGCTGCACAAATGTTTCCAGGAGTCAAAGTCAGAAGAAACACCCAAAGTGTCTCGAGGCATAAATGGGTCCCACTGAGGTCATTCCCAACACAGGCTACTCCTGGACTGCTTGGAGGAAAGAATTGGAGGCCAGGATGGCACTAAATGCTCTCAGAGACTCAGTGTGGAAAGGAAAATCCAAAGTACATTAAAAATCTTGAGTATCTCAAAGTATTAATGTGCCCCACTGAGTGTCAGTACAGAGCTATCAAGGGACTCATTAAAGTAGATAATTGGGGCCATGATTGCACAAACTTCTCATAGAGTTTGTATGAAAAGTGAAACACCAAGTACCTTAAAATAACTGAAGTACCTTGAAGCATTAATGAGCCCACTGAGTATTGTTACTGACAAAAGCTCTCAAAGGACTCATTAAAGCAGATAATTTCAGACCATGATTGCCCAAACCTCTCAGAGACTCCAAGGCCAAAGCCAAAGCCAAAGTCCTTTGAAAATCCTGCAGTCCCTGGGAGCATTCAGGAGCCCCCAGGGCCATTCCTGAGCAAGGCTCCCCAGGGACTCCTTCCAGCAGATCCTTGAGGCTACTGGGATGTGGGCTAGGGGGAGATGCTGAGGGCAGGACAAGGGGCTGAGAGTGCCCAGCCTGGCTGGGGCTGTGCCAGGAGGCCTCACGGCCTCAGGACAAGGTGTCTCCTCACAGTCCTTGGTGGCACAGACCCTGCTGTGGCCCAGGGCACCAAGACTTGGCTCCTCTTTGTCCCCACCTGTCATCACTGCCTGCAGTTCTCTGCTCTGCCTGGGGCCTGGGGACACTTTCTCAGTTGTGTCCCTCAGTGGGACCCATTAAAAGTCCAAGAAACTTTGGAGTTGGATTCTGACTTGGAGTTCTGGAGAGGTTTCTTCAGCTCCCTCTCAGGGACTGATGTTCAGGGCCTGAGCACAAAGCCCCAGAGGCTCATTAAAGTCCTGGTGCTGTGTCTGTGCTGCTGAGCTGGGCTGGGCTCCTGGCACAGAGACAGCTCCTGGTAACCAAGAAGAGCTTCAAAAGCACATTTCTCTTGATGAGCAGCTTTTCTGCCAGCCCAGCAGGGCTGGGGCACTGCCTGCAGCCAGCCCGGGCACAGCACAGAGGCACAGAGAGCTTCAATCAGTCAGGGCTAGGAAGGTGCTGAGACAGCCCTTCCTGGGGCAGTCTCAGTACCTGGGGCCTGGGGCAGAATCACTGCCAGCCCTTGGCACAGGAACCTCTGGCTGCAGGACAATGCAGCTGCAGCTCCTGGAGTGATCTCCTAAAGCTGGAACATCCCAATGCCTACAGACCCTGTGAGTACATTCTCTGATTGTCTCTTGTGCAGAGCAGCCAGGGGTGCCCAGGGCTGTCGTACAGAGCAGGGTCCTGCAGCCCAAGGTGCTGTGCTAGGGCAGGGATTCTGCTGCCTGCCAGGGACAGCTCTCAACCAGCCCTGGCAGCTGCTCCCAGCACTGGGGGACAAGATGTGGGTGGGAGGAGACAGCTGGTAAGGCTTGGAAGTGTTCTCATGGTGTGGTAAGGATGCTGCATTGTTCAGGACTGCTCGCAGCGTGGCATTAAACAGCAGAACATAATCAGTAGATTATACAGGGAGCAGAGCAAGGCAGGGGCTGCAGGAAAGGCAAAGTCCTGCTTTTTAATCTATTGTTTTGGGTTACCTGAATGGGATATTGACCATAAATACTCATTTCAGTTCAGCTTGAGGCAAATAAAAAAAAAATCTCTGATCTAAACAAATCAGGCAGTGACAGAAATCAGCACCAGGCCCCTTAGAGGCAGCATCAGTGTTGCTTTTCCAGCCTCCTCAGGGTTGCTCTGACATTCCTATCAGAACCTGCAGAGCCAGAGCTGCCCCTGAGCAGTGCCTGAGCTGGGAGGGGTCTACAGGGCAGAGCTGAGCCCCCAGGGATGGGCAGGCAGTGGGGAGAAAGTGCCCCCAAGCTGTGCTGGGATATTTCAAGTCCTCTCCAAACCCAACTATTCCATGATTACTTTTTCTGCAGGTCCCCATGCCAAGACAGAAGAAATGTCCAACAGCAGCTTCATAAAGCACTTCCTCCTGCTGCCATTGGCAGACACGTGGCAGCTGCAGCTCCTGCACTTCTGCCTCTTGCTGGGCATCTCCCTGGCTGCCCTCCTGGGCAACGGCCTCATCATCAGCGCCGTAGCCTGCGGCCACCACCTGCACACGCCCATGTTCTTCTTCCTGCTCAACCTGGCCCTCAGCGACCTGGGCTCCATCTGCACCACTGTCCCAAAAGCCATGCACAATTCCCTCTGGGACACCAGGAACATCTCCTACTCAGGATGTGCCACACAACTCTTTTTCTTTATGTTCTTCATCTCAGCAGAGTTTTCCCTCCTGACAGTCATGTGCTATGACCGCTACGTGTCCATCTGCAAACCCCTGCACTACGGGACCCTGCTGGGCAGCAGAGCTTGTGCCCACATGGCAGCAGCTGCCTGGGCCAGTGGCTTTCTCCATGCTCTGCTGCACACAGCCAATACATTTTCCTTGCCCCTGTGCCAGGGCAATGTCCTGGGCCAGTTCTTCTGTGAAATCCCACAGATCCTCAAGCTTTCCTGTGCCAAATCCTATTTCAGGGAACTGGGGCTCATTGTTGTTAGTGCCTGTTTATCATTTGGTTGTTTTGTGTTCATTGTTTTCTCCTATGTGCAGATCTTCAGGGCTGTGCTGAGGATCCCCTCTGAGCATGGACGGCACAAAGCCTTTTCCACCTGCCTCCCTCACCTGGCTGTGGTCTCCCTGTTCATCAGCACTGCAGCAACTGCTCACCTGAAACCTTCCTCCATCTCTTCCCCATCTCTGGATTTGGCCCTGTCAGTTCTTTACTCGGTGGTGGCTCCAGCCCTGAACCCCCTCGTCTACAGCCTGAGGAATCAGGAGCTGAAGGCTGCAGTGAGGAAACTGATGACTGGATGCTTTCAGAAGCATTAAAATGCTGGCCAGTTTCTGCAAGTCACTCGTAGTAACAATAATCTTTGAAACTTCTTGTTTCTTTCAGTTTGGAATTTCTTTTCCTCTGTTTTAATTTTTAAATTTTGTCAAAAAAAAAAAGTCATTTTTCGTGCCATGTCTCATTTTTTTCTCTCCATCTTCCCTGTGGCCACAGACTGTTTCAATGAGGGGCTGTGCTCTCTGTGGCTTTGAAAAAACTGAAGAATTTCCCAGCAGAGTTTTCTGCAGAGATGCCCTTTTGTTGCCTTCTCTGGAGCTGCAGTGGCAATGTCTGTGTTCAGAGCTGGGGGCAGATCAGTGCTGACCCAGCAGCTGTGCCCAGCAGCAGTAGCAGCACTTGGTGTTGCCAGTGCTGCTGCCGTGGCCCTGCCCCGCTGCCCTGGTGGCCCTGGTGTTGCTGCAGAGCCTGAGTGCTCTCGGGGCCGGGCACAGCCCTGGGGGTGGCAGTGCCGGGGCTGCAGCAGGGACAGGCCATGGGCACTGCTGGGGCAGCGCTGACGCCTCAGGCCAGGCCCTGGGGGCTCCAGGCTCCTTGCCCAGGCTCTCTCAAGAACACACCCAGGCCAATGCTCAGCACAGAAAAACCCCGTGAGCAGCCCCAGGCTGGCCGTGGGCAGGCTGGGGGCAAACAGCATGGCTGGGGCTCTGCAAGGGCCCTGGGGGAGACGGGAAGGAGCAGCAGAGCAGGGGCTGATCCATCCCCAGTGCGCTGCACAGCCCAGAGCAGCGTCCCAGAGCGTCCTCATGGAGCTGCCAACAACATCCCCCCTCTGCAGCCCTGGCCTCTCCCCCAGCTCACACAGGTGCCCCATCCTTGCAGGCACAGACATGGCAGCACTGGCTCAGCAGCCCCTGTTTGCATTGCCCACAGCAGGGGGAGCACCCCCATGCTGTTGCTGTGGGGACATGAACCTGAGGGAGCACAAATGCCATCAGTCCCTGGGGCCAGCAAGGGCTGGGGGACACCAGCGAAACCACTCAGCTTTGTCCTGGCCTCTGCAGTCAGCCAGAAAGTTTGTTCCCATCAGCTGGGAGTTTCCTGTCCCACTGCAGACGCTGTTGCTCAGAGCCAGGCCTGCCTTGCAGCCAGCCCCAAAGTGCCCTGAGCATTTCCTTTGCTTCACCTTTGCTTTCTTTACTACTAGATTTCTTCCTATTGCCCAAGCCTTTCCTCTGTCCGGCAAACAGCCCACCCCTGTTTGCCCTTTCCTCTCTGGCCCCACTCCCCATTGCAGTTCCTTACTTGGCACCATGGGAATGTCCCTTGGGCAGCAGGATCATCCTGCAAATGCTGCAGGAATTGTCTGCAGGCTCCTGCAGTGCCTGGTGCTGCTCCCTTGCCAGAAGCACCCCAGAACAGGGGGGCACATCTGGGCTGCTGTGTCTGGCTCTGGGGCTCCCTGTTCTGGGCAATGAAGAGGAGCTGCAGAGGCTCAGCAGGACTGACAGGATGGGCTTTGGAGCTGGCAGGAGAAGCTGAGGGACCTGGGCTGCTGGAGCTTCTGAAGGGGAAGGCCAGGGCTCCTCCTGTGACTGCTCCAAGGCTCGTTCCAGAGAATCCCAGAATCAGCAAGGTTGGAAAAGTCTTTGGAGATCATCAAGTCCAATCTGTGTCCTGACACCGCCTTGTCTGCCCTGGACGTCCTCTTCTCCTGGATAAACAACCTCAGCTGCTCCCTCAGCATCTCCTCACAGGACTTGTGTTCCAGACCCATCACCAGCCTTGTTGCCCTTCTCTGGACATGCTCCTGCCCCTCAAAGTCCTTCCTAAATTTGGGGCTCAGAGCTGCAAACAGCATTTGAGGGGCTGCCCAACCAGTGCTGAGCACAGGGGAAGAAACACTGCCCTGCTCCTTCTGGCCACACCATTCCTGATCCAGGCCAGGAGCCATTGGCCTTATTGCCCACCTGGGCACACTGCTGGCTCATGTCCAGCCTGCTGTCCATCAGTCCCTGCAGGTCCCTTTCTGCCTGGCTGCTGTCCAGCCACTCTGTGCCCAGCCTGTAGTGCTGCAGGGGTTGTTGTGGCCAAAGTGCAGGACCCGGTAGTTGGAGTTGTTCAACCTCACCTTGTTGGATTTGGGCCCTGGATCCAGCCTGTCCAGGGCCCTGTGCAGAGCCCTCCTACCCTCCAGCAGATCCACACTCCCAGACAACTTGGTGTCTCCATGGTTCCATTGGGCCCCAGAGTGTCCCAATGGTCTCCATGTTTCCATGAGGCCTCCCAGTGTCACAATGTCCCTTTGGTTCCATAGAGCCTCTTGATGTCACAAAGTCCCTTGGATCCTTGGGCCCTGCAGTGTCATAATGGCGCCGTCGTCCCCCAAAGCCCTGCAGTGTCACAATGGATCCTTGGTTCTGTGAGGTCTGGCAGTGCAGCAATGCTCTCCTTGGTTCACAAATGTCACAATGGCATCTCGGTCCCAAGGGCCACCACGATGTCCAACATGTTTCCTTCATTCCAGGAGTCCCTGAGGAGCAGCACTGGCCCCTGGGTTCCATGGTGCCCTGCAGTGTCACAATGGCCCCATCCTGACACCAGGTCCTGCTCTGTCACAATTCTCTGCATGGTCCCACAAGGGCCTGCAGGGTCACAGTGGCCTCTTGGTTCCATGAGGCCTCATAGTTCCACAATGAATTCCTTGGTGCTGCAGTGCCACAATGGAACCTTGGTGACACAAGATCCTGCAGTGTCACCAGGGACCCTTGGTTCCATGGCGCACCACAGTGTCACAATTGTTCCCTCATTTCCCAGAGTCCATGAAATGGAGCAATGGCCCCTTGATTCCATTGCCCCCAAGCTCTCCCAAGGGTCTCCTTGGTTCTCCAGTGGCACAAAGGCCCCTTGGTTCCACAAGGCCATGCAGTGTCACAGTGGCCTCTGTGGTTCTACCAGGACCCAGACTGTCACCATGGACTCCTTGCTTCAATTCAGCCCCACAGTGTCACAATGGCCCCTTGGTTTTGTGCTGCCATGTCATACACAGTGTCACCCTGGTCCTCTTAGTGCCACCAGGCCTTCAGTGTCACAATGGCCCCTTGCTTCCCCAGTGCCCTGCAGTGTCACAATCATCAGAGAATCAACCAGGCTGGAAAAGGCCTTGGAGAGCATCAAGTCCAACCTGGGACCCAATACTACCTTGTCACCCTGACCATGGCACTGAGTGTTGTTGGGAATTTAGCTGCTAGAAAATGGAAAAGTACAAAACCATGGCTAATTCCAAGTCCTGCACCTGTGTAGATAGTGTTTCCTTGGGACTAGCTGTGGTATAATAACAGTGAAAAAGACATGAGAAAAGAGAGATGTAACCCCTAAGGAATGAGGAAGAGTTGATGGTATAGTTTAACCAATAGATTGCTTAGCTTACAGAATATTCACAAGCTTATTACTCGTTGTATAAGTGTCTGATGCTCTCTTCAATATACGGAATTTGCTTATCACTCATATTGAGTGTCTGAGTCTCCCCTCCCTGACAAATGGCTCATCCCCGACAAAGGCCTTGTTTCTGCGACAAATGGTGCCCGAACAGCGACCCTATGGACCCCTGCAAGTCACGGTGGGTGCAGTATTTGGGTGTCAGTCCCGACGCAGCCCGGGAGGCACAAAAAGCGGCCCTGCCTTAGGCGACCCTATACAGGAGACCTAGAGAAAGGCGAAAGAGTGGACTTCAGTGCCCTGGCGACCTCACAGGAGAGCCCAGCTGACCAAATGCCGTCGAAATCCTGGAAAGGCTTGGAAAGGCTGCAGCGTGCTAAATGAATGGCAAGTTAAAAGTTAATACAGGGACAAACGGCATATAATCCTTTTAAATGCTTTTTAGAAAAGCGGGGACTATAGACTGTTGACTTGGGAAGAGAATTCCCGAGATTGCTGCAAGCATACATATGCACAATATATCAGTGACCCTGCTGCGATGGCGGCAGCAGCCGTGGCTCAGGACGCCTGCAGGGCTGTGCCACTCCAATCTCGGCATGGGCGCAGCGGCGGGAGCGACGGCGGCCGCGGGGGGAGCAACGGCGGCTGCGGGGAAAGCGACCCACGCGGCCACGGGTGCAGCGGAGTCTGCAGTGCACGCAGCAAAGAGCCCAACGCGGGGGGGTGCCCCCTCCGACACAGGCGCCGCGGGACCGGAGCGCTTTTTCCAGCGGAGTGCTTCTCCCTCTGACCCGCAGCGGGCAAGGGCTTCGGTGTGAGACCTTTACAGCCGTAATAATTGTAACTCTTGTCAACAAAGGGAAAAGATTCCTGCTGCAATTAAGAGACCAGTGATGGTAAACAAACAACACCAAATACTATTGCGCCAGCGTTTATCACCTAAGTTAGAAGAACCCTTTTGTTTTTCTTAGCAGAGACTGTGAAAGAGAAATTAGCATAAGTGAATGCGGGAGTCAAATTTCGGCCGATTTGGCTCACAAGTATTCGTTGTGCCGTCTTGGGGTCACCGGTATTGACATAGACTCTAAATACTAGAAGCACAGTCTTTAATCGGTAGAACATCAAACTCTGAAATTATGTTTTGAAAAATTTGAAAATGTTAAATTTGTGTTAAGGTAATTGTATAAGTAAGATGTAATGAGTATTGAGTATGTTTTTGTGTTTTTTAAGCTTTGTTTAAATGTGGTAAAGGTAAAAGCAAACACTGAATTTAAAAGAATCTTTTACAGGTATACCTTAAACAAACTTCTTATGTATAAGTGCATTCAAGTATAAAAATGCTGCAGCAAACACGTGAAGAAAGTTGTTTTAGTTTAGTATTTTAGAATCAGGCCTGTAAGTAAGTTATAGTGAATGCTATATTCTATTTTTATAGTAAGTTTTATTTGTTACTAAGTAGTTTAAGTTGAGTTGTGTATTAAGTGCCATTAGATGTTAAATACTGTTGAGGTTAAGTTTTGTTAAGTTTTCTGTTAAGATTAAATTATATTAGGTTTAAGTTAAGTTAGATTCTGTTAAGTTTGAATTATATTGGGTTTAAGTTGTATAAAATTTAAAGTCAGTTAAGTTCTATTAAGGTTAAGTTCTGTTAAATTTAAATACTTTAAGTTTAAGTGTTTTAAGTGCTATTAAGTTTAAGTAATGTTAGATAGATTTATGCTTTTATGATAGGCATTTAGGCCTTGCTAGCTGAGAATATTGCTTATAGTGTAATAATTGTTAGAATTACCTATTTTTGTGTTACAAAGAGTGTGACAGTTAGCCCATAGAACTTTTCCTTTTTTCTTTAAAAAATAAAAACAGGGGAGATGTTGGGAATCTAGCTGCTAGAGAATAGAAAAGTACAAAACCATAGCTAATTCCAAGTCTGGCACCTGCAAGATAACAGTGTCCTTGGGCCTAGCTGTGGTAGGATAACAAGCAGTGAAAGAGACATGAGAAAAAAGAGATGTAACCCCTAAGGAATGAGGAAGAGTTGATGGTACAGTTTAACCAATAGATTGCTTAGCTTACAGAATATTCATAAGCTTATTACTCGCTGTATAAGTGTCTGATGCTCTCTTCAATAAACGGAATTTGCTTATCACTCATATTGAGTGTCTGAGTCTCCCCTCACTGACAAATGGCTCGATCCCCGGCAAAGGCCCACATTTTTTTTTCTCTGCAACACAGAGGGAGCTTCAGGCAAAGGCTTTATTTCTTTATTGGAAAAACTCCTGCTAAATCATGAGGTGGAGAAATGACACTGAACAGCCACCATGGATCCTCAAACCCCTGCAGGGCTCCCAGACTTCTAAAATTCCTTCAAAGAGAGGAGACTGGGAGCGGCTGCATCCAATCCCAGCCCCAGACTTTGTCAAAGGTGTAAAGGATTGGAGAGGTGGAATTGAACCTTTAACCCAATTTGTCCCACAGAATTAATGATGGGATACCCGATAGATTTATATAAATATTACTCTGATTGATTCTAATCATGATTAGAAGAAAGAACTTAACCAGAGTTATTTCCTCCACAGTTCAGGAGCTATAACAATTATTAGAATACAGTGCTCTAGGAAGCAGTTTTGAAGTCAACAGGGCCTCGCTGGAGTTGTTGGAGGCCATTGCAGGCAGAGCCTCCTGCTCCAGCAGGAACTGCCTTTCCTGTGCCATCAGCAGGGCAGGTCCCGCTGCAGGAAAAGCCCCAGGCCAGCCCCAGCACAGGGAAAGGCTCGGGCACAAGGGCAGAGTGCCGTGCTGGGAGCTGTGCCAGGGAGAGCCTGAGGCACCAAAGGCACCTTGGCAGCAGCAGCTGCTTGCAGGCCATGGCCAGAAGCCTCCCTTGGCAGCCCGGCCTGGTGGCCACCACTGCAGAGCTGCTGCCTCAGGGCTCATTCCTGGCTGGGCTCTGAAAAGCCACTTCTGCTCCAGGAGCCTGACTGGGAAGCCATTGGCCCCAGCACTTTGGGGACAAGATATTAATGACAAAACTCTTCATGCCAGCAGAGCCAAGGCAGGGACAGAGGAAAGGGAGAGCCAGGCCCAGGGGACAGGGCTGCCATGGTGATGGCTGTGAGGTCACTGCCCCTGCAGCAGCCTGGCTACCCTCAGCAGACATTCTGGCCAGAAGCCTTGTGAGGGCACCCAGCACATCAGAGACCCCACACTACAGGAATTCTGTCACTGGGAATGAGAGGGTTTCACTGGGTCAGGTTGGACAACGCTCCTGCTCTTGGACAATTCCTGGGATGGGGAATCCACTTCTCTGGAAAAACACTTGCCATTTTTTGCCACTTTCATAATTGTAAAATACTTACTTCTCCTAACAAATGTAAATCCACCCTCATTAAGTTTACAAATATTGACATTTCTTCTGTCGTAGCAGGACTTGGGAGAAAATGACTTTGATCACTTTTTTCCATTTCACAACTCTTGGAGAGGACCCAAAAATCTCCTAGGATGGGGTTTGGAGGCCTCATCACATAAACAGCAGGTAGAGGCTGAGGGCTCTGTGGTCAGTTGTGTGGAGACAGGACAGAACAGGAATAGCCTGGGAGGGATGGAAGGGTGGTTTCAGAGAGGCTGGAGCTTTTCTTCTTTGTGTGAAACAGCCAAAGAAAGGAATAATGGCACCAAGGGCAGCTGGAGAGGCACAGATGCAACATGAAGAGAGTGAAATTTCTCTCCCAGGGCAGGACTGTGGTGCAGCACGTCCCCCAGCAGGAGCCTGGAGCAGCCCAAGGCTCTGTGTGGGCAGGCAGGGGCAGGCAGGAGGCAGAGCTGTCAGCAAAGGAAGGGCCCAGCCAGGTGGGG